>NC_029785.2:22796840-22827206 GCF_000816755.2 Arachis ipaensis
AACTCTTTTTTGGTTTTTTAGTTTTATAATATAGAAAATATTAAAAAAAACCGCTTTTTAATTTGTATATGGAAGCAAAGTATGTGTTAGACTCGCATATGGGGAGGAGATGTGCTTCACCTCGTTGTGGGATCAGAGGAAGCAGAATTCGGACCCTGCGACTCGCATCTCTCAAAACGGACGGTCCGAGTTGCATCCCTCAAAACGCACGGTCCGATTAGTGACAGGGAGGACACGTAGCGCGCAGAGGCTTCTCCCCAAGCGGTGGTGTAGCATCCAACATAGCCCCACACTCACCATCTGAGTTACACACTTTCACTCATTTACTCTGAAGCGTCACTTTCACCATTCTTCTTCTTCTTTCATTTCTCCAATCTTCCAAGCTTTGCATGGTGGAAGTTCAGTAAAAATGCCAAAGAAAAACAAAATTAAAGATGTAGATCGGCCTGAGCTTCATAAAAAAATATGAACTTAAAAAAAACACGAATTTCACTCATAACTATCAGTCACTTAAAAAAATATGAACTTAAAAAAATCAGTCACTTAAAAAACATGAACTTCACTAATAAATATCTTGGTTTCATGAAACACAGCAAAAAAACCAGGAACACAAGGCGTTGAAGAAGGAGAAGAAGACGTTGAAGAAGGAGAAGAAAACGCGACTAGATCTCTTTCCTCAGTTACACACTTTTATATATGTCCATATAACAAAATCGGACCCTTCGATTAGGTTATCCGGATTCAAAAAAATAATAAAAAAACCAACTCTTACCCTCCATTTCATCCCCATAACGTTCAAAAAATTTCCCATTACAAACAAAACGGAGGGTCCGAATTCCTCCTTCAGATACCAAATTTTCTCCGGCTGCAAATCGTACCATGCGATTTGTGCAGCAAATTTTTATGTCCGAAGAACTCGCACGATCCGAGTTGTTCTACCTTGGACTCAGAAAAAGCTATCCCACATTTTTGTCTTGTACATCATAGCTCCATATCTGAGAAGAACACACTCTACCCTTCCATATCCATAAAATTGAGCCAAAAAAATCTACTATGGTTTAGGTTACATTTTGAATATTTGATAGAAAATTAATGGTAGAATTTTCATGCTTAATAGAAATAATTTTTTTAGAGTTTAATTTTAATTAGTTACCCTTAAAATTAATAATAAACTAATCAATATAATTTAAATTGGATCGCTGCACTAATTTTTTTTCAATTAGGTCTCTTGTGACAATAATTGACTTAATTTTATAAGGACCCAACTAAAAAAAATTGGTGCAGGGAACCCAATAAAGAAAAAAAAGTGTAGGGATCCAATACAAAAATGTTTTAGTGCAAGAATTCAATTAAAAGAAAAAAAGTACAGGAACCTAATTAAAAATTTTACAAAATTATAGGGACTAACAAAATGATTAAACCTTAATTTAAATATAATTTCAAATAGTTTTTTGTATTATTTTTAAATGAACGTGAATTATATATTATTATGCAATTTTAAAAAAATAAACAAAATTGATCAAAACAAGAGCCATGATTCAATAATGAATTAATGACCCACATGAACAAAAAATAGTTTTTGTGCATACACTTATTCTTTTGCCCTTGGCCCTAACACTTCTCTTGCATTATCCAACATCACTAGATATCAACAAAGTATTTGTTGGTAAAAAAAAAAAAGTTACCTTTAGCCACCACAATTTTAGCCACCACAAACCTTCCCGTATATAAATAGTAACCCTTTTTTTGAGGTAATTGCGAATCAATATCCTCTTTCTTCTTTTTATTCACTACAAGAAATTGTGTAATTATTGATGCTAAAAGTCGACGGCAAAAATATTCATCGATATTGATCGACAGTTTGTCGTCGATAAAATGAAAAAAATAAATTAATAATAAAATATTAAAATCGATGACTGGATCATCTATTATTTTAGCAACTTAGACCATTTTAACATTACTGTCACATTGTCGACAGAGATTTTTTTCCCTTTAAAATCGACGAAAATATCGTCTATTTTAATATTTATTATATCGATGGCTTTTGGCGTTGATAAATTTGAACAATGGAGATCCTTTTTCAAAATTAGATAAGTGCCTTAGATTTATTATATAAAATAGACCGGTAAAGTGTTGATTTTTTTCCCAAATAAAATCGACGAAATTGCTATCGAGCGCCTTTTCCATTTCACCTTGCCATTTCACCAACTCTCCCTCTCCGATGCCGCTGAGCCTCTTCGCTCTGCTGCCACTGTGTCGTTGCTCTGCTGCTCCCGCACGTCGTCGCCCCATCGCACTTGCACCGCCATCCCTCCGAGTAGCACCTCCTTCTCTGTATGAATCTTTGGCAATTTGTCATATGAACCATTACGAGTGCTACTTTAATTTGCAACACATGATTTCACAGTTCTATTAATCTTGCAACATCGAATGAAATTCGGTTTTCTTTTTCTCTTTACTTTTCTATGTTGTTTTTCTTGTTTTGTGAAATGTGATTCCGAATTTCTAATTTTCGAATGGAGTTCTCTTTAGTTCATAATTTAAGCTTACACGTGAGCTTCGCCTTCTTTTCTGCTCTGCAAATTGTTGGTTTCTTTCTTTTTTTTGTTAACTGTAACTTGTGAGTATGCAATTTCAGTTAATATCTTCAACGTGTTAGAGATATCAATTATCGGAGCAGATATGCAGACTGTCGGTGATTCTTGCTCGATTTTCGTCTTCCTCTCTTCGAGTCTCAAGTAACGAGCACAAGCTTTTACTATTAACGTGATTTTTAATTTCTAATTATTCCTCTCTTTAATTTCTAATTTGATGCTTGTAAAACAGATGGAATCCTTATGCTACGGTGCTGAACAAAAAATTTTTCAGCAGGTGTAGAAGATGCGTGACCTCTTGGAGCGCTTGACGCCTGGCAGTGTGGTGTTAACACGTGCAGACAGAGACTCAGAAGAGACAAAGGTTGTCGGAGAGTGGGTTAATTAGAGGTGTTAGATTATGAGTTAATGAAGGTGAGTAATATGTTGGGCTTTTTGGTAATGCTGGAGGTTGTATTTTTGGTAACGAAAGGTTAAATGTAGTACTATTGAGTATTGATGAATATGAAAAAAAGTTAAGAAATTTTTTAATTTGTTGGCTAGAATTAGACCTTTATATTTTTGTAGATGAATAGCCCTTATATTCAGGGATTGACAAAAAGAAAATGTGTTTATAATTTGAGACTAAAACAAGTATGTATTTTGAGGGATTTTTTATTTAAATAAATAAAATAAAAGCATTAATTACCGAAATTGTAAATCTCGCTAAAATCGGTAATTAATTAGTTAATAAATTACATTTTAATTAGGAAAGCTAAAAATATAAAACTAATATTAAAATAGGATAGAGCTCGTCAAAATGAGAATTTTGATATCAATTTCAAAAATTTGGCCCAAAATCGGACCGAAAGGACCGAACCGGTTGAACCGGAGTCCAAACCGGACCCGTGGGTTCAACCGGACCCATAATATAAAAGAAGCATCAGCTTCTTCTTCCTCACTTCATACACCACGCAGCAAACAGAAAGGGGAAGAGGAGGAGATCCCTAACCCTCATCCAATCTTCAAACCACCGTATCTTCCTCGTTCGAGCTCCAATCGCCGCACTGTTCGCGGCCACGCGTCCAGCGCGTCGAGCTCTACCTTTCTATCGGATCAATTTCACTGGTAAGCTTCACTTTTGAGTCAAAATCTCTACCCTCTTTCTTTGGTGAAATTGAAAACCTATAGTGAATCTTGTCTAATTTTTGTGTTCTAGGTTCAAGTTAGCTTCTGGGATTTGTGGGCTCAAGCTATTGAGCATATGGGTATGGTAAGAATATCCTAACCCTAGTTCAATCTTGTATTTGTAATGAAACACACACACACACACACACACACACACACACACACACATGTTTTAGGTGTAGGTTAAGTGGTTGTTTATGCATTGGAATTGAATTGGGATTACTTGGAGGTTTGTTGGTGACCAAGGCTTGTTTTGGGGCTGTTTGATTGAGCTTGGAGGGTCTGTAATTTTGAGTTGTGAGGCTGCCTTGGGAGAACTAAGTGATCGGCCAAGGTATGGTTTAAGTTTCGCACGTTTAATATTTACGGTGTTGTGAAAACTTAGGTTAGAGGAACCATAGGATAAGTTGAATTATTTGTTGTATTTAATGATTAGCCTTGTAATGTTGTTGGAATAGATTTGTTGGTGGATATATATTGGAATTATGAGGTATGGAAGTTATTAATGGTATGCTCTTGTACTTATTTATGATGGATTATGGTTGGTGTTTGTTAATAAGGATGTAGAGTTGTGTTGTGGTGGTATTGCATATGTTGTAACTAATTATGTGATGATCAAAATTGCGTAAAACTTAGTCTTTGTTAAACCTCGAAATGTTTGGAACTGAACTGGAGAATTTGGGATCTTTTTGTTAAATATATGATTTATGGTGAATTTTCAAATTGTAGTCGTGGAATCTGATTTTTACTGCATAATTCTTAGAACAGCAGTAACTTGTTGGCTCTGCTGCGAAGATTCTAAAATGAATTTTGAAATGAAACCAATTTTAAATAAAGATTTAGTCCTATTATTTTAATATCACAAAATTTTAGAATGGTTGGACTTGTGATTTTAAAGATATGAATTTTTGAAATACGAAGCGTTATACAATAAAAGTCAGATTCTGTTTTCTTAGATCAGCAAATTTGAGAGTTTATAATTTCTGATTATGGATGGATATTCAGATGCAACCAATTGGAGGTGAAAATTAATTATTTTTATCAGTTGTGATTTAATTTTCAGGGCTGTCCATATTTTAATGAGTGAGTTATGGGACTTGGAAGAGGACATGTTCATTAGTTTTTAAAACAGAATTCTGCAGATAGTTACTCAACTTCCAAGTTACATAACTCACTCATTAAAACATGGACAGCCCTAAAATTTAAATCACAACTGCTAAGCATAATTAATTTTCACCTCCAATTGGTTGCATCTGAAAATCCATCCATAATCAGAAGTTATAAACTCTCAAAGTTGCTGATCTAAGAAAACAGAATCTGGCTTTTATTGTATAACACTTCGTATTTCAAAAATTCATATCTTTAAAATCACAAGTCCAACCATTCTGAAATTTTACAATATTAAAATAATAGGACTAAAGCTTTATTTAAAATTGGTTTCATTTCAAAATTCATTTTGGAATCTTCGCAGCAGAGCCAACAAGTTACTGCTGTTCTAAGAATTATGCAGTAAAAATCAGATTCCACGACAACAATTTGAAAATTCACCATAAATCATATATTTAACGAAAAGATCCCAAATTCTCCAGTTCAGTTCCAAACATTCCAAGATTTAAAAAGACTAAGTTTCACACAATTCCAATCATCACAGAATTAGTTACAGCATATGCAATACCACCACAACACAACTCTACATCCTTATTAACAAACACCAACCATAATCCATCATAAATAAGTACAAGAGCATACCATTAATAACTTCCACATCTCATAATTCCAATATATATCCACCAACAAATCTATTCCAACAACATTACAAGGCTAATCATTAAATACAACAAACAATTCAACTTATCATATGGTTCCTCTAACCTAAGTTTTCACAACACCGTAAATATTAAACGTGCGAAACTTAAACCATACCTTGGCTGATCACTTAGTTCACCCAAGGCAGCCTCACAACTCAAAATTACAGCCCCTCCAAGCTCAATCAAACAGCCCCAAAACAAGCCTTGGTCACCAACAAACCTCCAAGTAATCCCAATTCAATTCCAATGCATAAACACCCACTTAACCTACAGCTAATACATATATATATGTTCCAATTCAGTTTTCCAATACAAATACAAGATTGAGCTAGGGTTAGGGTATTCTTACCATACCCATATACTAAATAGCTTGAGTCCACAAGTCCCGAAAGCTAACTTGAACCTAGAACACAATTACTATGAGTTTGTGTGTTTTTCTGTGATTTCAGGTATTTTCTGGCTGAAATTGAGGGACCTGAGCAAAAATCTGATTCAGAGGCTGAAAAAGGACTGCAGATGCTGTTGGATTCTGACCTCCCTAAATTCAAAGTAGATTTTCTAGAGCTACAGAAGCCCAATTGGCGCGCTCTCAATTGCATTGGAAAGTAGACATCCTGGGCTTTCCAGCAATATATAATAGTTTATACTTTGCTCGAGATTTGATGGCCCAAACAGGCATTCCAAGTCAGCTCAAGAATTCTGGCGTTTAACTCCGAAACTGGCACAAAAGCTGGAGTTAAACGCCCAAACTGGCACAAAAGCTGGCGTTTAACTCCAAGAAAAGTCTCTACACGAAAATGCTTCAATTCTCAGCCCAAACACACACTAAGGGGGCCTGGAAGAAGATTTCTACATTAATTACTGATTTCTGTAACCCTAGGCTATTAGTTTTCTATAAATAGGACCTTTTGCTATTGTATTTGGATATACTTTTGATATTTGATAAGTCTTATACTATCTTAGACACGTTTGGAGCTGGCCTCACGGCCATGCCTGGACCTTGTTCTTATGTATTCTCAACGGTGGAGTTTCTACACACCATAGATTAAGGTGTGGAGCTCTGCTATTCTTCATGAATTATTAAAAGTTTTGATTCTCTTTATTTTCTTTTTCCATATAAGTTTCGAAAATAAAAAAAATTTTATAAAACCATAAAAATCAAAAATATTTTATGTTTCTTGTTTGAGTCTAGTATCAATTTTTAAGTTTGGTGTCAATTGCATTCTTCTTGCATTTTTCGAAAACAAGCAATATGTTCTTCATTGATCTTCAAGTTGTTCTTGATGATTTCATTGCTTTGATCTTTAAATTCTCTTGTTTTGTATGTTTTGTTGTTTCTTACATGCATTTTTACATTGTTATAGTCCTTAGTATACAAACTTTTATGTTTGGTGTCTTGCATGCATTGTTTATTTGATCCTAGTTGCATTTTTATTGTTTCTCATCATCAAAAATTCAAAAATATTTTTAAAACTATGTCTTTTCAAGTCAATAATACAGAGAATTGAAGATTCAGAACATTTAGCAGAGGAATTAAACAGAAAAAGCTGGGCGTTCAAAACACCCAGTGAAGAAGGAAAACTGGCGTTTAAACGCCAGCCAGGGTACCTGGCTGGGCGTTTAACGCCCAAAAAGGTAGAGATTTGGGCGTTAAACGCCAGGATGACACTAGAGGGAAGATTTTGTTTTTAATTCACATTTTTTTCAAGTTTTCATATTTTTTTCAAAATCAAATCTTTTTCAAATCATATCTTTTCAATCATATCTTTTCAATCATATCTCTTCAAAATCAATTTCTTTTTATTTTTTTTATTTATAACTATTTTTGAAAATCCTTGCTAAAATTAAAGATTTACTTCAAAATTTTCAAGTTGTTACTTGCCTATTAAGAAAGGATCAAATTTTAAATTTTAAGAATCATATCTTTTAATTTCTTGTTAGTCAAGTAATCAACTTTAATTTTAAAAAAATTTTCTTTTTCTAAATTGATTTTCAATCATATCTTTTCAAACATATCTTTTCAATCACATCTTTTTTAAAATTAATTTTTTCAATCATATCTTTTTTTAATTTCAAAATCTTTTTCAAAAATCACTTAATTTCTTTCCTAATCTTAATTTTCGAAAATCTCAATCAAATTTTCAAATTTCTTTTTATTATTTCAAAATCTTTTTAATTTATTTTCGAAAATTCTTCCCCTCTTCTCACATCCTTCTATTTAAGGGACTAACACTCCTCCTCAAGGTGCAATTCGAACTCTATCCTTCTTTATATGTTCGAATTCTCTTCTATCTACCTCCTCCTTCTATTCTTCTTTTCCTCTGACACCTCAAGGAATCTCTATACTGTGACATAGAGGATTCTCTACTTTCTTGTTCTCTTCTCTTTCATATGAGCAGGAACAAAGATAAATGCATACTTGTTCAAGCTGATCCTGAACCTGAAAGGACCTTGAAGAGAAAGCTAAGAGAAGCTAAAGCACAATTCTCTCTAGAGGGCCTAACAGAGCTCTTCAAAGAAGAAGAAATCATGGCAGCCGAAAACAACAATGCCAACAATGCAAGGAAGGTGCTTGGTGACTTTACTGCACCTACTCCTGATTTCTGTGGGAGAAGCATCTCTATCCCTGCCATTGGAGCAAACAACTTTGAGCTTAAGCCTCAATTAGTTTCTCTAATGCAACAGAATTGCAAGTTTCATGGACTTCCATTAGAAGATCGGCTCAGAACAAAATATTGACCCAGCAAGTCAATATGATTTCTCAGAGTCTGAATGGATTGCAAGCTGCATCCAACAGTACTAAAAAAGCATCTTCTGAAGAAGAAGCTTATGATCCCGAGAATCCTGCAATGGCAGAGGTGAATTACATGGGAGAACCTATGCAAACACCTATAATCCTTCATGGAGAAATCACCCAAATCTCTCATGGAAGGATCAATAGAGACCTCAACAAGGTTTCAACAACAACAATGGTGGAAGAAACAGGTTTAGCAATGGCAAGCCTTTTCCATCATCTTCTCAGCAACAGATAGAGAATTCTAAGCAGAGCCACTCTGACTTAGCAACCATTGTCTCTGGAAAGTTCTCAATCCCTTGTACCATAGGCACCATGACTTTTGAGAAGGCTCTGTGTGACCTAGGGTCAAGCATAAACCTTATGCCTCTCTCTGTAATGGAGAAGCTAGAGATCATTGAGGTACAAGCTGCAAAAATCTCACTAGAGATGGCAGACAATTCAAAGAAACAGGCTTATGGACTTGTAGAGGATGTCTTGGTAAATGTTGAAGACCATTACATCCCTGCTGATTTCATAATCCTAGAAACTGGGAAGTGTATGGATGAATCCATCATCCTTGGCAGATCCTTCCTAGCCACAGCAAAGGCTGTGATTGATGTTGACAGAGGAGAATTGATCATTCAAGTGAATGAAGACTCCCTTGTGTTTAAAGCTCAAGGATATCCCTCTGTAACCGTGGAGAGGAAGCATGAAGAGCTTCTCTCAATACAGAGTCAAATAGATCCCCCACAGTCAAACTCTAAGTTTGGTGTTGGGAGGCCACAACCAAACTCTAAGTTTTGTGTTGAACCCCCACATTCAAACTCTAAGTTTGGTGTTGGGAGGTTCCAACATTGCTCTGAATATCTGTGAGGCTCCATGAGAGCCCACTGTCAAGCTATTGACATTAAAGAAGCGCTTGTTGGGAGGCAACCCAATCATTACTATTCTATGATAATTTTCTATTTTCTATTGTTATTTTATGTTTTCTATAGGTTGATGATCATGTGAAGTCACAAAAATAATTGAAAAAGCAAAAATAGAAGGAAAAACAGAATGAAAAATAGAACACCCTAGAGGAGAAACTTACTGGCGTTTAAACGCCAGTAAGGGTAGCAGAATGGGCGTTAAACGCCCAGTCTGGCACCATTCTGGGCGTTTAACGCCAGAAAAGGGCACCAGACTAGCGTTTAACACCAGGAATGGGCAAGAAGCTGGCGTTAAATGCCAGAAATAGGGCAGCAGCCTGGCGTTTAACGCCAGGATTGGCAGAAAGGGGCGTTTTGCACGCCACTTGGTGCAGGGATGAGATATCCTTGACACCTCAGGATCTGTGGACCCCACAGGATCCCCACCTACCCCACCACTCTCTCTCTTCTTCACCCATTCACCAATCACCTCAATCCCTCTTCCCCAAAAACCCCTCACCTATCAAATCCCACCATTCTCTTCACCACTCACATCCATCCTTCATAAAACCCTACCTACCTCACCATTCAAATTCAAACCACTTTCCCTCCCAAACCCACCCTCTATGGCCGAACCATACACACCCCTCTCACTCCTATATAAACCCATCTTCACTCCTTCATTTTCACACAACCTGAACACCACTTCTCTCCCTTGGCCGAAACACAAAGCCCACTACATCTCCTCTATTTCTTCTTCTTCTACTCTTTTCTTTCTTCTTTTGCTCGAGGACGAGCAACCTTCTAAGTTTGGTGTGGTAAAAGCTAAAGCTTTTTATTTTTCCATAACCATTTATGGCACCAAAGGCCGGAGAAACCTCTAGAAAGAGGAAAGGGAAGGCAAAAGATTCCACCTTCGAGTCATGAGAGATGGAGAGATTCCTCTCAAGGGTGCATCAAGACCACTTATATGAAGTTGTGGCCAAGAAGAAGGTGATCCCCGAGGTCACTTTTAAGCTCAAAAAGAATGAGTATCCGGAGATCCGACATGAGATCCGAAGAAGAGGTTGGGAAGTTCTCACCAACCCCATTCAACAAGTCAGAATCTTAATGGTTCAAGAGTTCTATGCCAATGCATGGATCACCAAGAACCATGATCAAAGTGTGAACCTGGACCCCAAGAATTGGCTTACAATGGTTCGAGGGAAATACTTGGATTTTAGTCCGGAAAATGTAAGGTTGGCATTCAACTTGCCCAGGATGCAAGGAGATGCACACCCCTACACTAGAAGGGTCAACTTTGATCAAAGATTGGACCAAGTCCTCATGGACATATGTGAAGAGGACGCTCAATGGAAAAGAGATTCAAGAGGGAAGCCGGTTCAACTAAGAAGGCATGACCTCAAGTCCGTGGCTAGGGGACGGTTGGAGTTCATCCAACGCTCAATCATTCCCACTAGCATCCGGTCCGAAGCTACTATATACCAGGCTATCATGATACATAGCATCATAATTGGAGAGGAAGTGGAAGTTCATGAGGTTATATCCCAAGAACTCTACAAGGTGGCGGACAAGTCCTCTCCTTTGGCAAGGTTAGCCTTTCCCCCATCTCATTTGTCACCTTTGCAATTTGGTTGGAATTGACATAGAGGGAGACATTCTCATTGATGAGGACAAACCCATCACTAAGAAAAGGATGGAGAAAACAAGAGAACCTCATCAAGAGCATGAGGAAATTCCTCATCATGAAATCCCTGAGATGCCTCAAGGGATGCATCTTCTTCCATAAAATTATTGGGAGCAAATCAACACCTCCCTAGGAGAATTAAGTTCCAACATGGGACAACTAAGGGTGGAGCACCAAGAGCATTCCATCCTCCTCCATGAAATTAGAGAAGATCAAAGAATCATGAGAGAGGAGCAACAAAGGCAAGGAAGAGACATTGAGGAGCTCAAGCACTCCATAAGATCTTCAAGAGGAAGAACAAGCCGCCATCACTAAGGTGGACCCGTTCTTTATTTTCCTTGTTCTTTATTTCCTGTTTTCCGAAAATTGTGCTTTATGTTTATTTATGTTTGTGTCTTTATTACATGATCATTAATGTCTATGCCTTAAAGCTATGAAAATGAATCCATCACATTTCTTAAATGAAAAATGTTTTTAATTGAAAAAGAAAAAGAAGTGCATGAATTTCAAATTTTAAAACAGTTTAATTATTTTGATGTGGCGGCAATACTGTTGTCTTTCTGAATAAATGCTTGAACAGTGCATATTTTTTAATTTGATTGTTTATGAATGTTAAAATTGTTGGCTCTTGAAAGAATGAAAGGAAAAGGAGAAATGTTATCTGATGATCTGAAAAATCATAAAATTGATTCTTGAAGCAAGAAAAAGCAGTGAAAAACTTGCAAAAAAAAGAGAGAGAAAAAGAAAAGCAAGCAGAAAAAGCCAATACCCCTTTAAACCAAAAGGCAAGGGTGATAAAAAGGATCTAAGGCTTTGAGCATCAGTGGATAGGAGGGCCCACAGGAATAAAATCCTGGCCTAAGCGGCTAAACCAAGCTGTCCCTAACCATGTGCTTGTGGCGTGAAGGTGTCAAGTAAAAACTTGAGACTGAGCGGTTAAAGTCGAGGTCCAAAAAAAAAAGAAGAGTGTGCTTAAGAACCCTGGACACCTCTAATTGGGGACTCTAGCAAAGCTGAGTCACAATCTGAAAAGGTTCACCCAGTTATGTGTCTGTGGCATTTATGTATCCGGTGGTAATACTGGAAAACAAAGTGCTTAGGGCCACGACCAAGACTCATAAAGTAGTTGTGTTCAAGAATCAACATACTTAACTAGGAGAATCAATAAGACTATCTGGATTCTGAGTTCCTATAGATGCCAATCATTCTGAACTTCAAAGGATAAAGTGAGACGCCAAAACTGTTCAGAAGTAAAAAGCTAAAAGCCCCGCTCATCTAATTAATACTAATCTTCATAGATGTTTTTAGAATTCATTGTATATTCTCTTCTTTTTATCCTATTTGATTTTCAGATGCTTGGGGACAAGCAACAATTTAAGTTTGGTGTTGTGATGAGCGGATAATTTATACGCTTTTTGGCATTGTTTTTAGTATATTTTTAGTATATTTTAATTAGTTTTTATTATATTTTTATTAGTTTTTATTTAAAAATTATACTTCTGGACTTTACTATGAGTTTGTGTATTTTTCTGTGATTTCAGGTATTTTCTGGCTGAAATTGAGGGACCTGAGCAAAAATCTGATTCAGAGGCTGAAAAAGGACAGCAGATGCTGTTGGATTCTGACCTCCCTGCACTCAAAGTGGATTTTCTGGAGCTACAAAAGCCCAATTGGCGCGCTCTCAACTGCGTTGAAAAGTAGACATCCTAGGCTTTCCAGCAATATATAATAGTCCATACTTTGCTCGAGATTTGATGGCCCAAACAGGCGTTCCAAGTCAGCTCAAGAATTCTAGCGTTTAACTCCGAAACTGGCACAAAAGCTGGAGTTAAACGCCCAAACTGGCACAAAAGCTGGCGTTTAACTCCAAGAAAAGTCTCTACACGAAAATGCTTCAATTCTCAGCCCAAGCACACACCAAGTGGGCCCGAAAGAAGATTTCTGCATTAATTACTGATTTTTGTAACCCTAGGCTACTAGTTTTCTATAAATAGGACCTTTTGCTATTGTATTTGGATATACTTTTGATCTTTGATAAGTCTTATGCTATCTTAGACACGTTTGGGGCTGGCCTCACGGCCATGCCTGGACCTTGTTCTTATGTATTCTTAACGGTGGAGTTTCTACACACCATAGATTAAGGTGTGGAGCTCTGCTGTTCTTTATGAATTAATACAAGTACTATTGTTTTTCTATTCAACTCAAGTCCATTTCTTCTCCAAGATATTCATTCGTTCTTCAACTTGATGAATGTGATGATCCGTGACACTAATCATCATTCTCACCTATGAACATGTGCCTGACAACCACCTCTGTTGAGGTTCAAAGGGAACAAAGCATCTTCATACGCTTATCTGAAATCCACCAATGAATTACATAAGTATCTCTATCTTTGTTTTATGTTTTATTCATCTTTTAATTATCAACCCTCCATCACCATTTGAATCTGCCTGAATGAGATTTACAAGATGACCATAGCTTGCTTCAAGCCGACAATCTCCGTGGGATCGACCCTTACTCACGTAAGGTTTATTACTTGGACGACCCAGTGCACTTGCTGGTTAGTTGTGCGGAATTGTGACAGAGTGTGATTCACGTTTGAGAGCTCCAAGTCTTTGGCGCCATTGTTGATGATCACAATTTCGTGCACCAAGTTTCAATGCTATTGGATTTAATTTTAATTTTATATGGAATTTTAGATATCATATGCTGCTGCTGTTTTCTGGTTTCTAAGCACTGCAGAGCAAGTCAGCATTTCTACTCTGTTTTTGAGGCTAGTTAAATCAGAAAATTATAATTTTTGGTTTGTTAGAAAGCTTATTTCGAGATGAACGTCTGGACATAAAGTTTGCCCAATTCTGAGTTCATTTGTTATATTAAAAACAGAAAATAAAATAGAGTGTCGAGGATGTCTTAGTGATAGTCATGGGTCCGAGAAGTCAAAGATTAATCTTCATGTTATGTGATTGATTTAATGTTAGAGTTGGGTTGATTTTAAGATTATTCGATATTAGAAAGATTAAGAGTTTGATAAACGGTTTGGTCAGGACCCAGAAAGGGTAAACGTGCTGAATTATAAGATAATGATGATGAAAAATGTGAAAGGGAAGTTGTTAATAAAAGGAGTTAACATGCCATGGCTTGATGAATGATTAAATAATGATTATGACTATGAAATGGCTTATGAATGATGATATCTGAGATACGAGTTTCTCTAGGTAAAAACCGTGGCTGGCCACCACGTGTTCCAGGTTGAATCTCGATACTCTGTTGACCCTACATCATAAGGGTGACCGGGCACGTATAAATTCCCAGGTATGGATATCCCCATTGAGTGATTTATATGATGATTAAATGTGAACTCTATGCATAGACTCTTGGGGATGCACGACGGGGGACAGTCTAAGGTTTTCGGACTTGTCGGGTTGGCTGGATAACCGACAGATGGGCCCCATCAGCCATAGGACAGACATGCATCATATGCATTTGTTTGTTTTGATTGCTATGCATTTTCTGGGTTTGCCTAATTTATATATATCACATGCTATCTGTTCTACTTGCTATTTGTACTATCTGCTCACTACTTGTGCGTGGACTTGTTTAGTTGCTTGTTTATGTTGCATTTTGGATGATGGAGGGATGGAAGAGATGGAGAAATGGTTGGATGTCAGATTAGGATTGAACTTGAGTAAGTTAGGTAGACTTAGAATACCTACCCCTGTTTATGGCTTCTGTTCAGTACTTGAGTTGGATAACTGAATAATAGAGTTCTAGGATTGCCTATGGCATTGTCAGGACCTTATTTATTATACGTATGGCACTTTTACCATGCTGAGAACCTCCGGTTCTCATTCCATATTGTATTGTTGTTTTTCAGATGTAGGTCGAGAGGCTCCGTGCTAGGCGTCTAGATCCTGCGAAGCGAAGTAGTCCTTTGGTGTATTTTGGTTTCCTGTTGTATATATGTATATATGTATTTAGCTTACTCTCCAAGTAACTTATGTATGCTGCTCCTCTTAGAGGTTGAGGGAGAGATAGGAGTTTATTTTGGTATTTTGGTGTATTTTGGGGATACATATGTAAGTTTTCTTTTAATAATAATAATAATAATAATAGAGAAAAGGATACCTAACTAGGAGCCTTGAAAAAACGGATAAAACAAAATCGCAAAATAAAAAGCGCAACGCTCAGAAAAGGATTACTTGCGTGCTAAGACATCTAATAGGAACATGATAAAGATAAGCAAAAGAATAAAAAAAAAGAGAAGGAAACAACATAACTAGCCCCTGACTCAGCCTGCGAAGCTAAGGCTGACCAGAGGATATATATATACATATGAACATACATAGTGTTCCGAGGGTTACCTGAAACTGGAGGTCGATCTCGGTCGAGATCTTCTGTACGGGTCGGTACCGACGTGTACGGCTGGTGAGTGGCGGCCGGAACGGTTGCGTCCGACTCGTTGATCTAGCTGCACTGCTGATCCTTTGTCACCGGAGGGTGGGGGTACCTGCAAGAGACTCCGATGCTTAAGTTAGCATGGGTATTAAACAGGTTTTTAGTAGAATCAGAGTATGAGTTATACCTAGGTACTCCAGTGTATTTATAATGGCGTGGGCTGACCTTTCTGATAAGATAACTTAGTTATCTTATCTTTATCTTATCTTATTTTGAGTGAAGTCAGCTTATCTTCAAGGGAACCGCCTTTATCTCTATAGGCTTGGATTGCCTTTGGATTTGGGTCGTGTTCCTCTATTTGGGCCCTTTACTGGGCTTTCCTGTCGATTTGGTCGATCTCTTTAAGAAGAGATCGGATAGTCGGACCTAAAGAGGTCAGTCGATATGTCGCTAAACATCCCGAGTCGGACAGCTCGACCCAGGGTATGAACAGTGCCCCTGCTTGAGCTCGGTCTTCTGCTTTGAGGTCGAGTTTTTTGACTTCGAACTTTTTATAGCGAAGCCGAACTCGAGCACTTTTGTCGATTCCTTTCTTTGTAGAGCTTTTTTGAATGTAGAACGT
Organism: Arachis ipaensis; assembly: GCF_000816755.2. Taxonomy (NCBI): domain Eukaryota; kingdom Viridiplantae; phylum Streptophyta; class Magnoliopsida; order Fabales; family Fabaceae; genus Arachis; species Arachis ipaensis. The sequence goes on from NC_029785.2 coordinate 22,812,801, forward strand.
TTTTCCTCTAAAAACGCACGCTTTTGTATTAGCGCTTTGTTCTGGGGAACGTGCGAGGGTTTAATACCTTCATTAATTGGTATTAATTGCCCCGTTTCTCCTGGCCTTATTTTGAATTTTGCTTCCTCAGAAAAACGGTTTCTCTTCTTCCTTTTTCTTTGTAACTCTTTCGTTTTCTCTGTCTCTGCCTTTTCTTGCGTTGCGGTGCCTTCCAGTGGTTCGGCGATTCCTTCCTTTCTACTTCTTCCGGAACTTCTCATTTCTCCAGGTTAGTTCCATTTTGCAATTACTTTTCTCTTTTGTTGCTTTGGCTCTGGTTTTGTGGTGAAGTTTTAATTTCGCTTGGAGAAAGTTTGGATCTTTCTGTTTTTGTTGCGCCTAATTGCTGTTGTATGGTACGTTCTGGGAGTTTCTTCGTCTTTCGTATGAACTTTTTCACCTTTCCTGTTGCTTGATGCTTTTAGGGCTTTTGCATGTTATCACCGTTTCTGCTTGTGCTTTCGATGATGGTTTTTGTTTGATTCTGGAGAAAATGTTGTATCTTTGACGATTCTCTGCTTGGCATGTTTGGTGTTGTCGAAGCTTTTTGTAAAAAGATAGTGGCTTTGATGACTTTTTGTACTTTTTTGTGTTTTGTCTTTCTCCTATGAAAATGCTTGCTGTTTGAAATCTTCTTTTTGTTTGGGGGATGCCGAGACGTAAATTGTAGATTTTTCCTGAAACCTTGCTTTGCCACTGCCTCCAAAGGATACCCCAGGACTTTGGTTTGAGTCTTGGGGTTTTCCTTTTCTGTTTGTTCGTCTGTATCATATTAGTCGAGTTGCTTTGCCCCTCCTCCGAGATATTTTTTAGTAATCCAATCTTCTTTTCTTTTTGTAGGATTAGTTGGCCTCATGTCTTCTCGCAATAACGTTGTAGAGGTGTCTTCCAAAGTTCCCGAGGGGATGTCCGATTGGCTGGACTCCCTTGTCCTAATGTGTGTCTCAGTTGTGGATGCTGAATTTTGTGTAGAGTCGAGGAAACGTCATAGGATCTGTGGTAACAGTGCTTGGGAGAGGGATTATGAGCTTGTAGCTCCTGACTCTGATGAAAGGGCTTGTTTTCCTACTTTTGTCGGGGGGAGCGTCCCTTCTTCTACGCCTATGAATATTTCTTCAGCCAGTTGAACATTACTTTTCCTTTTACTACTTTCGAGACTGACTTGTTGTGGTCATGTAACATTGCTCCATCCCAGCTTCATCCGAATTCCTGGGGTTTTATCAAAATATTTCAACTGCTTTGCCAAGAGTTAGGCGTAACACCTTCTGAAACTCTTTTCCTCTATCTTTTTGTCTCGGCCAAGCCCGGAGGTTCTTCCAAAAAGAAAGCTTCCTGGGTTTTTTTTCAGATCGGCCCAGGGGCATAAAGTTTTTTGCCATGTATGATGAGTCTTTTAAAGATTTTAAGAATTATTTCTTCCGAGTCCGTGCTGTTGAGGGGTCCGCCCCTTTTTTCTTGATGAGAATGACGAGCCTGCTTTTCCTCTAGAGTGGCAAAAGAATGTGAGAGTGCCACGTTATACATGGGGGATGCTTAATGAGGTTGAGCGGGCTTTTGTAGTTGTTCTTGAAGATTTGTTGGGGGAACCACCCCATCTGGATACAAAAAGATTCTTGAGTGATCCATCTTTGGTTCGAACTACTTTGGGTACTGTCTGATTTATTTTTATACTTGTTTCTGAGCTTTTCTTCTCCTATGTTGTAACTCGTCATTTATGGTTGATTCTGTATTTTCAGAGATATCGAAAAACAATGATTCCATGAAGGCCTACAAGAAGGCGAAGAAGGCTGCTGCTGCTCAAAACATCTCGACCAAGGCGGTCGGAGAGGGATCTTCTCAAGTTTCTGTGAAGCCGCCCGTGCCAAGTTCTCCTGGGCCAAGGAAGGTGATCCCCACTCCTCGAGTTCATCTGACTGATCCTCCACAAACTTCTGCCATTGCTTCTGGTGCTCCTCCCAACAAGAAACAGAAAACAATTGAGGCCTTTAACCTTGACGCCCCTGATTTTAATGCAATCGAATTCGTAGATCAGAAAATCGGTCCCTACGGTACCCTCCCCATGGATGATGTGTCAATCCTTCGCCATCTGGATTTTATGACCCAAAACAGTGTTAAAATGGCATATATGGGGGCTGCCCTGTACCGAACTGCTCAGAATCTTCCTCTCCATGCCACCAAGGAATTTATGGAGGAGGCTAAATAGGAGTTCGACCGGATGAAGGGCCTGAAGGAAGAGCTTGAGGTAAAGATAGCCAAGTTGGAGAAGGATCTGGAGAACGAAAAGGCGAGTTCCCTTGCTCTGGCGACTTCTGTGCGGTTGGCCGAGGACACGGCATTGAGGCATAAGGACAGTTATGTGACATCTTATCGGGAGGTGGTGCGCCTGAGGGAGGAGTTAGAGAATGCCCGAGCTGATTACTCTGAGCTCCAAGGTCATCTTGTTGGCAGCGTAACTGCTGCCTATGAGAGCTTGAGGGAGCAGGTTCGGATTATTGCTCCCGAGGCCGACCTTACTCTTTTCAGCCCGGATAATGTTGTGAGGGATGGTAAGATTGTCCCTGGTGACCAGGATGATGATGATGTTGAACCTCCCCCTGTGTCTTCTGCCAAAGTGTCAACCTCTTCAGTTCCTCCAGTTGTGTCTGACCCGGATTGCCAGATTCTGAACCGGGATGATGGAACCGTGGATGCTGTGCCTATTCAGACTCGCCTTCCTTCTCCTCAGACTGATGCTGCCGAGAAGTCTTCTAATCTTAGCTGAATTTTCTTTGGATGTTTGCGTAGTTGGCCCGGCTTGTGGGCTTTAAAACTCTTTATTTTGTATAGTTGAATATTTTGCTGACTGCTGGTACTCCTTTTGGTTGCTTGTTTAGCAACTTTTGTTTTAAAAAAAAAAGTAGCTTTCAAGCTTTTGGGCTTGACCCTAAAGCTTTATAATATTGTATAGCATGCTTGCTTGTCTTGGCATTTTTATGGGTTTTTAGAATACTGGAGCCTTGCTGCTCGGCCTCTTTGAACTGCTTTGTACTTGGAGGTCGTAGATGTGTGGATCCAATTCGTATTTCGGTTTGCTTGCTTGTATTTGTCTATAACCGATTTTACGTCGTCCTTTTCCAAGTTATTTTTGTAGTGGACCGACTTTGTCATGTCGATTTCTTCTAAGTAATTTCGTAATCCTCTTTCTTGGACCTTTGTTAGGTCTCTTTTAGGGACTACTTTTATAACTTTTCGTAGGAGGTCGACTTCTTTATGTTGTCTTCTTTCTAAGTTATTTTTGTAATCCTCTTTCTTGGACCCTTGTCAGGTCTCTTTCAGGGATTACTTATATAACTTATTTTTGTAGGAGACCGACTTCGTTAGGTTGATCTCTTCTAAGTTATTTTGTAATCCTCTTTCTTGGGCCTTTGTCAGGTCTCTTTCAGGGATTACTTACATAACTTATTTTTGTAGGAGATCGACTTCGTTAGGTCGATCTCTTCTAAGTTATTTTGTAATCCTCTTTCTTGGACCTTTGTCAGGTCTCTTTTAGGGATTACTTTTATAACTTATTTTTGTAGGAGACCGACTTCGTTAGGTCAATCTCTTCTAAGTTATAGCAATTCCTCTTTTATAGGGTTGGCCAGACCTCTTTCCAGGGATTTGCTAATAACTTGGGTTGACTTGGTCTGACTTCTCTATGTCGGCCAGTCTTTAAGTTATTATTTAGCAATCCATAAGACCTCTCAGGTTCTTTTTTCGGATCACTTTCGATAACTTCTTGCATTATTCTGTGTTCATCTTTGCCGATTTATAGAAGGTGGTTTCTGTCTTTCTTCGGTTGACCTTTAGATGAATCGCGTTTTCATCTTTATTGGTCTTCCATCGTGATCGTGCAGTGAATCTATTTTTCACTTTCTGTCGATCTGTTGCTTTATAATCGAACGATGAATGCTTCAGATTAATGCGTCTTGAGAATTTGTAGAATATCTAAAAATATATTTTATTCAAAAGCAAGTGCAAATATAGACATGCGGGAGTTTTTCATCCCTTTAAGTCGGATAATTTCTGGATCTCAACTTGGTGCCTCATTAAAAAACTTTTTCAGGAAAAAGAGTGCATCTGAGATCTGTTACCTTCTCTAGCTATAATACCTTCTTAGGTTGCAGGCGTGCCATGATCTGGGAAGCTCTCGTCCATCGAGTTCGGAGAGTCTGTAATAGCCTTTTCCAAGTACTTCTATGACTCGGTAGGGTCCTTTCCAGTTTGCTGCCAGCTTTCCTTCTCCGGGTTGAGTTGTCCCAATATTATTTCGGATTAGGATGAGATCATTCTCAGCGAAATCTCTTGGCACTACCCTTTGATTATATCTTGAAGCCATTCGTCGCTTTAGCGCTTCTTCCCTGATCCGGGCACTTTCTTGGATTTCCGGAAGTAGGTCGAGCTCTTCTCTTTGAAGTTGAGGGTTGGCTTCTTCATTGTAGTGGACTACTCTAGGCAACCCTTCCTCGATCTCTACTGGGATCATTGCCTCCACTCCATATGCTAGTCAAAATGGTGATTCGTTTGTGGTGGAATATGGCGTTGTTCGATATGCCCATAGGACTTGTGGAAGTTCTTCGGCCCAAGCTCCCTTTGTATCTTGCAGTCTCCGTTTCAACCTAGCCAATATGACTTTGTTGGCAGCTTCGGCCTGTCCATTGGCTTGAGGATGTTTGACGGAGGTGAACTGGTGCTTTATGTTTAAGTCGGCTACTAATCTCCTGAAGCCTGCATCTGTGAATTGAGTGCCATTATCTGTGGTGATGGAGTATGGAACCCCGAACCTCGTGACAATATTCCTATATAGGAATTTCCGGCTTCTTTGAGCAGTGGCGTTGGCTAGGGGCTCTGCCTCAATCCACTTTGTAAAATAGTCTGGGCATGTCCTTACAAACTGTGTAGCTTCTTTTTGTAGAGTTGGCCAGTAGAATCCTGCCCGAAGTACCTTTTTGGTGAGAGCTTATGCCCCGAGATGATTGCCACAAATGCCACTGTGTACTTCCTCTAAAACTTCCCTTGTGTTGGAGGTCGGCACACATTTTAGTAGTGGTATTGAGATCCCTCTTTTATATAGGGTGTTGTTTATGATAGTGTAGTACTGAGCCTCTCGTTTTAACCTCTTTGCCTCCTTCTCATTTGTGGGGAGTGTTTCTGTTTTGAGGTAATTAATTATGGGGGTCATCCATCCTTGATCCTGACTTGTTATGGCTAGGACTTTTTCCTCTTCCGAGATTGATGGATTCTGCAGCATTTCCTAGATGAGGCTTCTATTGTTGCCCCCTGGTTTGGTGCTCGCTAGTTTTGAGAGTGCGTCAGCTCGGGCATTTTGTTCGCGGGGTATGTGGCAGATCTTATATTCCCTGAATTGTCTGAGCTGTTCTTTGGTTTTATCCAAATACTTTTTCATGGTGGGATCTTTGGCTTGGTAGTTCCCTGTTATTTGTGAGGTGACTACTTGTGAATCGCTGAAGATGTTGAGTTTTTGAGCTCCAACCTCCTTAGCCAGCTTCAAACCAGCTAGTAACGCTTTATATTCTGCTTGGTTGTTTGAGGCTGGGAACCCAAATTTGAGGGAAAACTCAACTTGGGTTCCTTGGTTGCTTTCTATTATCACACATGTGCCGCTTCCAGTTTTATTTGAAGACCCGTCCACGTAGAGATTCCATTCTGTGGGGGTTTCCAGGGTATCTGTAAATTCTGCGATGAAGTCGGCCAAGTATTGTGATTTAATGGCTGTTCGAGCTTCATATTGGAGGTCGAACTCGGATAACTCGACAGCCCATTGTAAAAGTCTGCCTGCTAGATCTGTTTTCTGCAGTATCCCCTTTATGGGCTGGTCGGTCCGAACCCTAATGGTGTGGGCCTGGAAGTATGGGCAAAGTCGTCAAGATGTCAGTATGAGAGTGTAGGCGAACTTTTCTATTTTTTGGTAATTCAGCTCGGATCCCTGCAGCGCTTTACTGATGAAATATACAGGCTATTGCCTTTTGTCATCCTCTCGAACCAGTGCTGAGGCTACTGCCTGACTTCCTACTGCAAGGTATAATATGAGTGGTTCTTCCTCTCGTGGTCGAGTTAGGATAGGTGGTCGTCCCAGGAAATTTTTTAAATTCTGGAAGGCTCGCTCGTATTCCATTGTCCATTCGAACTTCTTTCCTTTTCTTAAAGTGGCATAGAAGGGGAGAGATCTTATAACTGATCCTGCTAAGAATCTGGATAACGCTGCCAATCTCCCATTGAGTTGTTGTACCTCTCTGACACAAGTTGGGCTCTTCATGTTGAGTATAGCCTAGCATTTGTTTGGATTTGCTTCAATTCCTCTTTGTGTGAGCATGAAACCTAAGAATTTGCCCGCTTCTACTGCAAAGGTGCATTTTGTGGAATTGAGTCGTATGTTATGCTTCCTTATAGTGTCGAACACTTGGGCCAGGTCGGACAATAATGTCTCTTCGCTTTGTGTCTTTATTAACATGTCGTCCACGTAGACTTCCATGATTTTTCCGATATGATCTGAAAAGACTTTATTCATTAGTCTTTGATAAGTAGCTCCCGCATTCTTGAGACCGAAAGGCATCACAATGTAGCAGTAATTTGCTTTTGGCGTCAAAAACGAGGTCTTTTCTTGATCTGGTGGATACATGGGGATTTGGTTGTATCCGGAATATGCATCCATAAACGAGAGGTATCTATATCCGGAGGAAGCATCTACCAGAGCGTCGATACTTGGGAGTGGGTAAAGATTTTTTGGGCAGGCTTTGTTGAGGTCGGTGTAGTCGGTGCACATTCGCCACTTCCATTTGATTTTTTCACCAAGACGACGTTAGCTAGCCATAGTGGGTACTTGACTTCTCTTATGAATCCTGCCTCCAGTAGTGCTTATACATGTTCTTCCACAGCTTGGGATCGTTCTGGCCCAAGTTTTTTTCGTCTCTGCTATACCGGCTGAGATCCTGGATAAACCGCCAACTTGTGACACATTAGCTTGGGATCTATGCCTGGCATGTCTGCGGCTTTTCATGCAAAGAGATCGACATTATCTCGTAAGAACTGTACTAGTAATTCTTTTGTGTTTCCTTTCAGGATCGTGCCAATATTAGTTGTTTTGTCCGAGGTATCTCCGATCTGAACTTTCTCTACTTCACCTTCGGGCTGTGGATGGAGTTCTTCTCGCCTCTGAACTCCACCAAGCTCAATTGTATGGAACTCTTTTCCTCTACCTCTGAGGGTTAGACTTTCGTTATAACAGCGGCGTGCCATCCTTTGATCTATTTTTATCGTAGCTATCCCTACTGTAGTTGGGAATTTCATGCATAGATGTGGATTTGAGACTATTGCGCCGAGTTGATTTAGTATTGTCCGACCTATTAAGGTATTGTAGGATGAACTCACGTCGACCACGATGTAGTCTATCTTGAGTGTTCTGGATTGGTTCTCTTTTTCGAAGGTTGTATGTAGTGACACGTATCCCAGTGGTTGTACTAGGGTATCGCCTAGTTCGAATAGGCTGTTCGGGTATGCTCTAAGCTCTTTTTCTTCTAAGCCGAGCTTGTCGAAGGCAGTTTTGAATAAGATGTCGGCGGAGCTCCCTTGGTCTATTAATGTGCGGTGGAGATTGGCGTTCGCCAGTATGATGGTGATGACCATGGGATCGTCGTGTTCTGTGATGACACATGATGCGTCTTCTTTGGTGATTGTGATTGCAGGGATGTCGGGTGCTTCCTCCTTCCCTTCGACATGATAAACTTCTTTGAGATACCTTTTGCGGGATGACTTGGAGATTCCTCCTCTTGCAAATCCTCCATGTATCATGTGGACATGTCTTTCTGGCGTACGAGGTGATCGCTCAGCTTGTTCGACATCTTCATCTCTTCGTCTTTTTCTTTGCTCATCATCTCGGGTGGCCAGGTACCGAATTAGTTTTCCCTCTCTTACTAATTTTTCTATGATGTTTTTTAAATCGAAACATTCGTTGGTGGAATGTCCTCGGACCCGATGATATTCACAGTATTCGTTCCGATTTCCTCCTCCTCTTTGACTTTGAGTGGTCAAGCTGGGGGTATCTTCTCTGTGTTATAGACTTCTTTGTAAACATCCACCAGGGACACCCGAAAAGGGGTGTAATTATGATACTTTTTTATTTTTTCCCCCGTTCGATCTTCCTTCTTCTTGGATTCTTTATCTTTATCTCGGTAGGTGAAACCGGATTTCGAGGCCTCCCCAAGTCGGGAATTTTCTTCCATGTTGATGTACTTCTCTGCCCGCTCTTGCACCTCATCCAGAGATGTGGGGTATTTCTTTTATATAGATTGGCTGAAAGGTCCCTCTCGTAAGCCGTTGATGAGGCCCATGACGGCGGCCTTTGTTGGCAAGCTTTGTATATCCAGGAATGTTTTGTTGAATCTTTTCATGTAGTTGCGAAGACTTTTCCGATCTCCTTGCCTGATTTCTAGTAGACTAGGGGCATGCTTGGCTTTGTCTTTTTGGATGGAGAATCTGGCCAAGAACTTTTTGGCTAGGTCGTCAAAGCTTGAGATGGACTTAGGAGGCAAGTTGTCGAACCATCTAATTGTTGTCTTCGTGAGAGTCGTTGGAAAAGCTTTGCAGCGAACGGCGTCTGAGGCATCGATGAGGTACATTCTGCTTCTGAAGTTGCTGAGGTAATGGTTGGGATCTGTAGTTCCATCGTACAAGGTCATATCCGGGAGTTTGAAGTCTTTAGGGATTTTAGTCTTCATGATTTCCCTAGTGAATGGATCTTGATCCTTGCGAGAGTTGTCCTCAGGGGTGGTCCGGGTAGCCTTTGCTTTGAGATGGGCTTCAAGTTGGAGGAGTTTATCTTCCAATTCTCGACGTCGTCTTACCTCTCTTTGTAGATCCTTGCCGACTTCTTGCTGGTACTGGCTTTCTTTTTCGAGTTGCTTTAGGCGATCTTGAAGTGCTTCTATTACTCCCGGATGTGATGAGTTTTTGTCTCTGTTAGATTTCGGAGTGTCTTTTGGTGTGGCATCCGTGTTTTTGTGCGGCGTTCTATCCTCTAAATCTGAGTTGTGGTCGTTATCCTGTTCGTCCGCCATGGTGATGGGATGACTTCCAAGTTCCCCGACAACGGCGCCAATGTTTCGAGGGTTACCTGAAACTGGAGGTCGATCTCGGTCGAGATCTTCTGTAAGGGTCGGTGCCGACGTGTACGGCTGGTGAGTAGTGGCCGGAACGGTTGCGTCCGACTCGTTGATCTAGCTGAACTGCTGATCCTTCGTCACCGGAGGGTGGGGGGTACCTGCAAGAGACTCTGATGCTTAAGTTAGCATGGATATTAAACAGGTTTTTAGTAGAATCAGAGTATGAGTTATACCTGGGTGCTCCAGTGTATTTATAATGGCGTGGGCTGGCCTTTCTGATAAGATAAGTTAGTTATCTTATCTTTATCGTATCTTATTTTGAGTGAAGTCAGCTTATCTTCAAGGGAATCGCCTTTATCTCTATAGGACTGGATTGCCTTTGGATTTGGCTCGTGTTCCTCTATTTAGGCCCTTTATTGGGCTTTCCTGTCGATTTGGCCGATCTCTTTAAGAAGAGATCGAATAGTCGGACCTGAAGAGGTCGGTCGCCATGTCGCTAAACATCCCGGGTCGGACAGCTCGACCCAGGGTATGAACACATAGGTATCCCCAAAATACACTAAAATACCAAAATAAACTCCTATCTCTCCCTCAACCTCTAAGAGGAGCAGCATACATAAGTTACTTGGAGAGTAAGCTAAATACATATATACATATATACAACAGGAAACCAAAATACACCAAAGGACTACTTCGCTTCCCAGGATCCAGATGCCTAGCGAGGAGCCTCTCGACCTGCATCTGAAAAACAATAATAAAATATGGAATGAGAACCGGAGGTTCTCAGCATGGTAAAAGTGCCACGCGTATAATAAATAAGGTCCTGAGAATGCCATAGGCAATCCTAAAACTCCGTTATTCAGTTATCCAACTCAAGTACTAAACAGAAGCCATAAACAGGGGTAGGTATTCTAAGTCTACCTAACTTACTCAAGTTCAATCCTAATCTAACATCCAACCATTTCTCCATTTCCTCCATCCCTTCATCATCCAAAATACAACATAAACAAGCAACCAAACAAGTTCACACACAAGTAGTGAGCAGATAATACAAATAGCAAGTAGAATAGATAGCAGGTGATATATATCAATTAGGCAAACCCAGGAAATGCATAGCAGTCAAACAAATAAATGCATATGATGCATGCCTGTTCTATGGCTGATGGGGCCCATCTGTCGGTTATCCAGCCAACCCGACAAGTCCGAAAACCTTAAACTGTCCCCGTCGCGCATCCCCAAGAGTCTATGCATAGAGTTCACATTCAATAATCATATAATCACTCAATGGGGGCTATCCATACCCGAAAATTTATATGTGAACGGTCACCCTTACGACGTAGGGTCAACAGAGTATCGAGATTCAACCTGGAACACGTGATGGTGAGTCACAGTTTTTACCCAGGGAAACTCGTATCTCAGATATCATTATTCATAAGCCATAGCAATTATTATCGATACATCATCAAATATCAAGCCTTAGCGTTAAACTTCGTCTTCTCGGACCCATGACTATCACTAAGACATCCTCGACACTCTATTTTATTTTCTATTTTTAATATAACAAATAAACTCAGAATTGCACAAACTTTATGTCCAGGCGTTCATATTGAAATAATCTTTCTAAAAAACTAAAAATCATAATTTTCTGATTTCTCTAGCCTCAGAAATAAAGGAAAAACCGTGATTACTCTGCAGTGCATAAAACCAGAAAAATAGCAGCAGATATTACTACTTTTAGAGGTCGTAATACCTTACTATCTCAGTCTTATGACTTAAGCGTAAGTTTAAGTATAGTAGGGTGTTACAAAAATAAATAAATTTAAAAATATTTACCGATTTGCGTTCTCCAGTCATATCTCATTTACACTGTAAACGAGATATGACACGTCAGCTGCATCATGGCTATCTCGTTTACACTGTAAACGAGATAAGACTGAACGGCACCTATAAGTAGAAATCGTTTATAGCATGTTAATGGACTCCACTTTGACCTAGTCAAACTCTTTCTCCCTTCTTTTAACCGTTTTCTATCATATTTGAGTTCGATACGGTGATGGCACACCAAGTGGGGCACGATGGAGACATCAACAGACTAAATGAGACCTTCCATTACGTTGGGGCAGCCGAGTTTGAGGTTAGTTGTATTATGTTCGGTTAATCTAATAAGTATGTGAATATTGTTAGGGTAGTCTCGTAGTGACAAGCACTGAGTAAAATGTTTTAAAGGGTTGGAATGTATGATGAATTTAGAACAATATTTGCTTGTGTACGATTTGTTTGACTTAATTAGGATTTGCTTACCGGTATAAGTAATTTAGAGACAGCTGTAGAGTAGACACATGGTAGTATGTTCCTAAGTAGTAGTAGTATGTTGTTCTTACGTAGAGTAGAAAAATGTATTATTATATGTTTATAGGTTAAAAATTTATTTTTGCATTCCGCAGAAGCCTCGCCTTCTATTGCTCCGGCAAGTCAGCCATATCCTTCCTCCATCGGACGCCATCGTCCCGTATCTAGCTAAGGCCGGATTCAGCGACATGGTGCCGCTCAGGGACTTTACATTTGAAAATTCCCTGATTTCGGCACTCGTGGAGCGATGGCGTCCGGAGACGCACACGTTTCATCTCCCGTGGGGTGAGGTGACTATCACCCTGCAGGACGTGGCGTACTACTTGGGCCTACGTGCACACAGAAACCCCGTTGGGGGGGTGCCTGCGTGACTTTAGTAGGTGGTACAACACAGAGACGTGGGCCATGGTGGAGCAGCTCCTTGGTGCCAGGCCTCTGGTGGTGGCACAGCAGGCGACGTAGAGGAAGGAGTCGTTTACGCTGAAGCTGGTTTGGTTGCGTGATTGTGTTCGCTAGATGCCCCCGACCAACGATCCTGAGATCCTCCGACAGTATGCCCGATGCTACATTATGTTACTGATCGGAGGGTATCTGTTGACAGACAAGTCCAACAATCTGGTGCACGTACGTTGGCTACCGCTTCTCTGGGACTTCGCAGAGCGCAGGGCATTATCATAGGGCTCTGCTCTGCTGGCTTGGACTTACCAGTCACTGTGTTTGGCGGCACAGCGTGGCGCCACTGTGTCCCACTTCTGCAGACAGCTCCATCACTTGCTCCACCATGATCCTCCCATGGATGTCGAACATCACTCGCACATGCTCGTCGCCTTGTAGTCGGAATAGTCAAAACTGGAAGACTCCGTTATCCATGGGGGCCAGCAACCTATACGCCACCCTTCCGATCTCCCTCGCTTCTGTACCACTGAGCCTGCTCAATATCAAACTCTTCAAATCCGACAACGTATTCACACGTTGGGTGCGAAACAATATCGGATCCTCGCACTAAAATGTCACCCCATTGTCGTCGTTTCTCATACGGCAATTGGGATACACAAGCACAACTATGTACGGACTACTACTGGCCATTAATTCCCTTTGTTTGTGAGAAATATGATACGAAAAGTTTGTGAGGAATACCAAGGGTTACACATCCTTTTATAGCCGGTGGGACACAACTCCAAGTATCTCGTTTACACTGTAAACGCGATGAATAATTAATATATCTCGTTTACAGTGTAAACGAGATAGCCATGACACAGCTGACGTGTCATATCTCGTTTACACTGTAAACGAGATATGACTGGGACGCAAATCGGTAAATATTTTTAAATTTATTTATTTCGGTAATTAATGCTTTTATTTTATTTATTTAAATAAAAAACCGTATTTTGAGAATATAAAATTATATGATAAGAATCTTCTTTCAAATATTTATTACATATAATTTGGAGAGAATACTAATGTTATAATTAAAAGTTAGAATCAAGATTCATTTTTAAAAAACAAATTTTAGATAACGAATGTTAAAATTAATTATTAATAAAAATTAGACTTTTTCATATAAAAATAATAACTAAAAATCTAATTATTTGATTTTTTATCTATAGATACCTTGGTCTTTTTTGCCAGAGACTTTTGTCAACCTATGACTTTTTTTTTGTAAAAGTAATTTGATTTTATAAATTTTTTGTGCCATATATAATCTATACTGTCAGAACAAAGTGAACCGTAATTTTAAAAAATGTATATTCCCGTAATGTTATTACGAGTAAAAATACTAGTATAAACTTAAAGATAAGTCTAATAGTATTATTAGTGTGAAATTATAAAACTTAAAATAAATAAAGGTAGTAGAATGAATTTCAGAATTTAAAAAAGGGTTATTCATGTACAAAAACTTAAAAGTCCAATTATAACCAACAAATAAAAATATTTCTTAATTTTCTTTCATCTTCATTGATAGTACTACACATAGCCTACCTTTACAAAAAATACAACCTCCAACATTACCAAAAAGCCCAACATATTACTCACCTTCATTAACTTATAATCTAACACCTCTAATTAACCCACTTTTCGACAACTTCTGTTCCTTCTGTGTCTCTGTCTATGAGTGTCAACACCGCTGCCAGGCGTCAAGCGTTCCAAGGATCCACGCATCTTCCACATCTGTTGAAAAATTTATTATTCAGTACCATAGCATAACCCTTCTATTAAAACCACGAGTAAATTTTTAATGTTATTGTCATGATTAGTTTTGCTTCGATTTCACAGAATATACGCACACACTTCAAACAAAAATTGGAAAAGAGATAGCTATTTTCGTATCTGCGTCGTTATCAGAGATAATATGCAAGCCTTCTGTATAAGCCTCTGACCAAAATTATTTTACTCTTAGGTACGTGTCGTATAAACTCTTCAATTTTCATCAACCATATAGATAAGGTGCTATTATGTATAATTATACTACATCGTGGCTTAACATTGAAATAGAATCCAATTATTTAATAGCGTTAATGTATTGAATATATTTGTGTTACTTTTAGTTTATGCTACTATGTACCGCTGCTGCCATCTTGGTTTATGTAGTTTTTTCTCCTTTGACTAAGTATATATGTTCTCATTCCTTTTATAAACAGAATTTAATGACAATTTGAAGGTTGAGAGTCATGAAATGATGCTTTATGAGCTAAATACACTTGAATGGGATGACCTCGTGCTTTCAAATGACAACACCTCTACTAAAGCCACTAGTGGTAATTGTTTGTGCTCTAGCAGAACCAGTTACTTGTTGGAAAAAAATCTTGCAACTCTATTACTTCAAATTTATCTTTTTGCAGGAAATGTTTAATCCTTTAATCAACAAAACCAATGTTTTCTA
>NC_029785.2:22827243-22846534 GCF_000816755.2 Arachis ipaensis
TATATTGAAAAAAGGAAGTGAAACACTATTAGCAAAAGTATGAAATATGCTCTTAAAATATATGTGGGAGCATAATTTGGAAAGCTTTTAGGTTCACAACAATCAACAGTGACAGAAGAGCTGAATTTGAAGGTGTTGTTATAGAACTAGTCCATGTTCTTATTACTAGCCCATGTGAAACAATGTTTTGACTTTTATAGAAACACCAAGTGACAATGGATGGACAGAGGAACTCAAACATGGGAAGCGAATTGAATCTCGATATAGTCACTGCTGCAGTTTATGGTGGAATGTGCATGGGGGTATTAACTGTGCTTTGAGACTTGATGATGGGTCCATTTGGCATAGGAGATGATATCATGCTTGCTGCTACCATCTTTTGTGAGTTATCTGAGACATTAGAAAAGCAACATGACCTCTGAACTTGGCTTTAAGGAATTAGTTTCTTTTTTGATTGGCAACTAGCTTACAGTTAGTTTAGTTAGTTGGCCTTCTTGTAAATAACAATTAATTTCACTAGTTTATGTATTTGGATATTTGGATTTGGTTTGCGGGTTTTGATGTCTATACCAAAGCCAACGGTTATACAGGAGCCGATCCTTATAAAATGTAAGTATTTTAAGTATTTTTATTATTATTATTATTATTATTATTATTATTATTATTATTATTATTATTTTGAAAATTAAATTTAACCATAAAAGAATAAAAAACAAAAAGCTTAAAATTAAAATAAAATTATTGAAGATCTTGTGTTTTCTGTTTTGTAACAATTAAAATTTTGAAAATATCGAGAGATTGTATAATTGAGGAGATGTTGGAATTTTATTGATGTATGAACTGAGCTGATGTGAAGTAGGAGTAGTGAATAATGTGTTAGTGAGTAGACTTAAAAACCTTGTGAACTATGAATATAATGCCATTGATATTATGCCAAGTTCTCTCTGGTGTCCCCATCTCCATTACAAAGAAAAGCCCAAAGAAGATGTGATTCTGATTTTTTGCTTTAATCTGCAGATCATTTCAAGTTGGAAGAGAAAAGTTCTTAATCCCATGGCTTCCTGTGGTAAACCAAAAAAGTACAGAGGTTTCGATGATCGAAGTAGAATTGACAATGTGTTTAAGATAGTTCTGATATAGGAACTTATCGAGTTTATCTAATTATTCTAGTTATTAATTGGATCATATGAGTTCATGGATGCAAAACAACAAAGACTTTTTGAAATAAAAGCTTTCTACTTCAATGTTTCTAAGGTTTATTTTAAACTGTCAACAGATAGGCAGTTTTTGCTTTTTTTTCATTGTAATTTGGAATTTTCGTGTAGTAGTACTTGTATTATAGGGTATACTATTTGTATTATTAGAGGATTGTGATTTAAACGAATATAAGTTTGAATTTAGTTATTTATATTGTCTTAAATCTTTATGTTAGAGGATTATTTATTATCTTGATAAGTTTGTAAACTCATTATCTTATCTAATATTTAGAATAAATTTAATCTCTATATTTTAAAATTTATTTGTCTCATTATCTAATATTTAGTATAAAATTTATTTCTATATTTAAAAGTTTATTTGTATTAATTATCTGCTATTTCAAATGAAAAAATAAAAAGAATTGGCTA
Organism: Arachis ipaensis; assembly: GCF_000816755.2. NCBI lineage: Eukaryota > Viridiplantae > Streptophyta > Magnoliopsida > Fabales > Fabaceae > Arachis > Arachis ipaensis. The sequence continues at coordinate 22,828,869 of NC_029785.2, forward strand.
TTAAAATCGACATCATTGTCACTTTTTAAATTTAATATAGACAAAAATCGACGGTAATATTATCGATTTTTAATTTAAAATAGACAAAAAATAGAAAATAGACGATGGTATTATCGGTAATTTAATAATTAAATCGACAGCTAATTTGTCAATTTTAATAAATCAAATATCGATACAAGTATCGTCGATTTTAGATAATATTATCAACAGCCTGGGTGTCGCTTTTATTAAATATGTAAAAATCTTAATCCCATATTTTCGACACAATAATTGTCGATTTTATTGAAAGCTTATGGACAACCTGAGAAACCGTCGATTTTATTAGATTTTTGAAAAATTGATACGTTTAAAAGCGACGGCTAACTCTGTCAATTTTATCATTAATTTTTGATATTATTGACGATTTTGCCGTCGATTTAGCTATCAATTATAATGGTGTTTTTTTGTAGTGATTTCTTTCTTTTACAATGACTGAATATAATCCGCCCAAGACATCAACCCATCCAAATTGGCTTGGAATCTCGTAGTTAGTGTTGTTCGGTTATATAAGTTTCCTAGCCAATGAAATCCAAAAGATGTTTATAGCATGGAGTTGGTTGTACAAGATGAATGTTAGAAATAAGATTTATAATAACATTTTGATTTCATTAGTTCATAAGTGTAACATTATGTTTATTATTTTTGGAGCTATAGATTTTATGTTTTGTTACGGATTTGGCCCACGAATCCTATACCCGGAACGGTCTCTGAACTCGGTTACCCGGGTCCGACCCGCTTCGCCCTTCCAGAAGGCCCGAAACCGACCCACTAGAGCTCCTAACCAACTTTCGAATTCAAACGTCTCCCTTATCTTAGTCAAGTAAGATAAGATAAGATAATTCAAACGTCTCCCTTATCTTAGCCAAATAAGATAAGATAAGATATTCACCATCACCTATAAATAGAGGACCCAGGTCCCTCCAGGTATACATTCATTCCTCACACCTTCTACCTCTTAGATCTATTCTGACTTGAGCGTCGGAGTATCTTTGCAGGTATCACCCCCTTGGTCCAGTCAAATAATCCGGCATCTGGCTCAACCCGCAAGTTCTCGATCCATCTCTCAACCCGTACTAGAGACATCTTGTACATTGGCGCCGTCTGTGGGAACTTTGCAACATTGTGGCGGCATGGCGGATAACCCAGAAGAGCAATCATCAAACTCAGATTTCTTGGGTATAACTGAGAGCAAAAAGGAATAATGTTTCCTTAACTTGCATCACCTTTGCAGGGATAACACACCTTCGCCCTACTCCAACTGCGAAATCCCAAAGGAATAATATTTCCTTAACTTGCATCACCTTTGCAGGGATAACACACATTCGCCCTACTCCAACGGCGAAATCCCAAAGGAATAATGCTTCCTTAACTTGCATCACTTTTGCAGCAATAACACACCTTCGCCCTACTCCAATGGCAAAATCCCAAAGGAACAATGTTTCTTCGACTTGCAATCACCTTCTTAGTGATAACACTCTTTATGCACTCTCGCCTCCCTTTAGTGGGACACCTCTACCTCTTGGACCTTCTCATTCACCACTCCCTCATTCGTCTTTCCAAGCGCCATGGCCCCATCTTCTCCCTCTATTTTGGCTCCATGCCCACCATGGTTGCTTCTTCTTTTGAACTCTTCAAGCTCTTCCTCCAAACCCACGAGGTCACCTCCTTCAACACCAGGTTCCAAACCTCTGCCATCCGCCGCCTCACCTATGACAACTCTGTCGCCATGATCCCCCTTTGGACCTTACTGAAAATTCATAAGGAAGCTCATCATGAACGACCTCCTTAAACGTTATCACCGTGGCCAAGCTCAGACCTCTCAGGAGCCAAGAGATCAAGAAAGTTCTCAAGGTTCTTACACAGATGCGGGGGACAGCCAAATTGTGGCGGCATGACGGAGAACCTCGAGGAGCAATCCTCCACCCAACACCCCAACTCCCGAACTCCAAGATAACACTCCTCCCACCCACGGGAGGATAATAAGCGTGGCACATCGCCAACCAACCCCAACCCAACAATAACCAAGAGAGGACAACCGTCCTCCCACTAAAGCCCGGCCACCCGACGGCCTAGGAGAGAAGGCGGTCCAGATAATCCAAGAGTTGTGCCTCAAGGTGCAAGACCTCAAAGGCCGAGTTACACCCAAAGAAAAGCACAACACCAAAAACGGAAGTCACGCAACCTCCAGATCAAGATCTCGCCATGAAACCAGGCACGACATATCGCCAGAACGGCGACATGCCAAGAGATACAATCGTAGCATCTCCCGTGACCACGGACACGACAGGATGCCCGAACGACAACACGGCAAAAGGTATGATCGCAGCGTCTCACGCAACCCGGCTCATCAACATGACACGGACGATGACTGACGACATCGAGAGGCCAAACGCACAAGAAGTGACCACGTGATAATGGGAGCCACTCCCTTCACTGAAAGAATCCTGAAAGAAAAACTCCCTAAAGGCTTCGACAAACCTACGGATATAAAGTACGACGGAACCAAGGACCTCCAGGAGCACCTAACGACCTTCAAGGCCAGGATGAACCTGGAAGGGGCCGCTGACGCGGTCCGAGGTAAGGCCTTCCCGGTAACCCTAGCCGGGCCAGCAATTAAATGTTTCAATGCCCTCCCCGACGGATCCATAATTGGCTTCCATGATATATCACGGAAGTTCATGGCCCAATTCACCACCAGAATCACCAAAGCTAAACACCCCATCAACTTATTGGGAGTCACCCAGAGACAAGACGAGTCCACGAGAAAATACCTCGATCGCTTCAACGATGAATGTTTAACGGTCGACGGACTCACAGACTTAGTCGCAAGCCTTTGCCTAACTAACGAGCTCATGAATGAAGACTTCCGAAAACACCTCACTACCAGACCGGTGTGGACCATGCATGAGATCCAGAGCGTCGCAAAAGAATACATAAACGATGAGCAACAAGACCCTGTACTGCGACTACCACCGAGGATGCGGACACAGGACACAAGATTGTTTTGACCTAAAAGACGCCCTCGAGCAAGCCATACGAGACGGAAAACTCCCCGAGTTTGCCAAAATCATGAGGGAACCAAGACGCACGGAAAAAGACAAATCACCAGAAAAAGAAGGACGTAACCCAAGGACACAGAGACAAGCCTCTAGGGAAAGCCCTGAAACAGATCCAACCATTATCGTGAACGTCATCACAGGGAAAAACACCCCAGGGAAATCAAAATCAGCACTGAAGAAGGATCTCAAGATCTTGGCAATTAGAGACGAAACCTCAACCGCCACCACCAATAGAGTGATAACATCTCCCCCGAGGATTGCCAGCATGGCACCTCGGCAGAAGACGCCCCCTTCGTCATCTTGGCAAAGATTGGAACTGGGCTAGTAAGAAGAATACTGGTGGACACAGGAGCAGATTCCAACATCCTCTTCAGAGGAGCTTTCGACAAGCTCGGACTCCGCAATGACAACCTCCAAACACACCGCAACGGAGTAACCAAACTCGGAGACAACTTCCTCAAAGCCAGACGGCTCCATCATTCTTCCCCTTACCATAGGGATGGGAAGCCAGAGGAAGACAATCCTGTCCGAGTTCGTGGTCCTCAAGAACTCCACCACTTATAACGTCATTCTCGGAAGAAAAACAATCAATGACCTCTCCGCTGTCATCTTTACCAAATACCTTCTAATGAAGTTCACGGCAGAAGATGGCTCCATCGGAACCATCCACGGAGACCGGGAAACCACAGTAGAATACGACAACACCAGCCTATCTCTACGCAAGAGATCCTGAGACGCGGCAGGCATCTTCCTTTCCGACCTCGATGCACACCAAAGTTCACGCAGAACCATGGGAGGAAACGACAAAGAAGCAAAGTAGGGCCTTGCAGACAAGGTCAGGAGTATAGCACACCTACGGGAGCTAGCCCTAAAATAGAGAATAAGCCTAAGGTACAATGGCAGCACGGTATGACGAGACTTCAGACCAGGAGACCTCGTCTTACGACAAAACAACATCAGTCTACCCACTCCCGGAAAAGGGAAGCTCACGCCCAACTAGGAGGGTCCCTACCAAATCAAAACGGTAATCAGAAAAGGAGCCTACAGGCTCGAAAGACTAGATGGGACCAAGCTCCCAAGATCCTAAAATTCTACCAACTTACAGTGCTACTATATGTAGAAACATCCTTCCAAAGCAACAAGATCGAGGTCGTTTAAGACTATCTCTTTACCTTTTATATTTTGCCTTCTTCACTTTCATTTATTGCTTAAGTTATTCAATCGTATATTTTCTTACTGGGCACTCTTTTCTATCGACATCGGGAGGTTTTAACGAGGCCCAAACCACAAATGAAATTCATTATTTCCATTCTGACTTGAGCGTCGGAGTGTCTTTGCAGGTACCACCCCCTTGCTCCAGTCAAATAATCCGGCATCTGCCTCAACCCACAAGTTCTCGATCCATCTCTCAACCCGTACCAGGACATCTTGTACATGTTTATTTATATGGCAGGGAGATTGTATATATTGCACCATTTCTAGTGCAAGATTCCGAATTTTTATATATATGCTTTTATTTTTAAAAAGTTGTCTTTATCGAAAAGGAAATAAATCAAAGTTATGAGACATTAAATTTTAAATTAATTTAGATTTATATAATTTTCGATTACAATTAGATACTTTTGTTTGATTGAAATTAATAATTTGGGTTTTTGTTTAATTAAAATTTAAAATTTTAGTAATTGGAAATAAAAAAGAGTTTTATATATAATTTAAATTAAATAATTGAAAATTTTGGTTAATTTTATGAATAAAGAAAAATTTATTTGATTACCTTTACTTTTAAATTGGAAATCTTGTTTGAAAAATCAATTGGCAAATTGATTAAATAAAATGGTATTCTTAAAGTAATTTTATTAGATTAAATTTGATTTTTAATTAATACTCTACCTAAACCCTAATTCCAAATCAAATCAAATCCCTAAAACATAACCCTAACCCTAACATTTACTAATAACCACCGCCATTCACCTATCCCTTCCTAACACACACAGCTGGGAACAAAAAAAAAGGGGGGAAATAAAAATAGGGGAAAAGGGAGAGTGAGATTCGAGAGAGCAGAGAACGGGAGGAGAAAGGAAGAGAGGAAGGAGACCGCACCAGCCACCGCACCACGTCGTCGTGCCCAACTCGCCGCCAGTCACTGCTGACGTTGCCGAAGGGAGGAGCGCGACCACCACGAGGAATCGTCGTCGTTGCCGTCGAACTGGGAGAGGAGGAGCTGTGTCCCGCGCCACTGCCGTTCAAGGAGCTATGCTACTTGGTTCAATTTTTTCTTAGTTGCGAGTTGTTGTAGTTGCTGCGAAAGTGGTTTGGAGCTGAGGCTGCGGCTACCGCTGCCGGGGGCCAGTAGAAAGGGTTTGTTGTATTCAATAATTACAGAGTTTCTCGAAAATCTAGGTAGGGGCATTTTCTTAAATTTTATTTTACTTTCAAGAGTTGTTATAAGTCGATAATAGTATGAAAAATATATTTTTATGATTACGTTAGTCTTATGAATTGAATTGAACTGTTTGGATGGATGTGATTATTTATCTGATTGATTTATTGAATTATTGAGGAAGCTGGTTATTCTGATTTGTTGTTTTAGTTTGTTGAGTTGGTCGTTGTTAGACTGATTTTTTGAATTTGGTTTCTAGATTATGATAGGATGATTTGAGAATATTGGAAATGATTATGAGAATTGGATATGATTTGAGATATGAAAATAGTTTGGTTTTGTAAGCAGTTTGATTTTTAATTGGTTTGATTTTATAGATGTTGTGATATTAGAAATGATTTTGATTTATTGAAAATGATTTTGCAGTTGGAATCGGTTTGATTTATTGGAAACGATTTGAAAAGAGTTTGAAAAATGATTTAGATGGGACTCGAGAAGGGTGGTAAAGTTTGAGTTTTAGGAGAAGTGTTGCCGAAATTTTTAGAAGAATTTTGAGAAGTTTTATTTTGGTTAACTTGGATTGAAGAATTGTTTTATTTGATTTTGATTTACTTAAGAAAAGAATGAATTATGTTTGAGTTTAAATGATTTGGTTTTAAAATGAGATTAGTTGTTGCTCTCCTAAAAGTCTAGAAGCTTTGCCAAGGGATTTAACTAATAAATGGTTTTCCTTTGTCTTTTGAAAAGAGTTTAAATTCGAAAATGATTTTGAAGGTTTTGGTTTTAAAGGAAGAGGAGATTTACGATTTGAATTACCGGGTAAGATGCAGTGGTGTTATCCACTTGCTCCGAGTAAGACTTGAGAAGCTGGGTAAGATGCAATGGCGTTGTCCACTTGCTCCAAGTAAGAGATGAGGAAGAAGAATGATTGAAAGTGATTATGAGGACAATGATTATGAATGTGAAGTGTGAATGTATATTTTATTTTGATTTGTTGTATCATTTTCTCTCTGTTGTAAAGTGTGTCGGGCACTATCTCTCATGAGTGTGTTGGGCACTATATCCCAAGAGCGTGACGGGCGCTATATCCCAAGAGTGTGGGAGCACTTTACCCTGGAAAGTGTGTCGGATACTATATCCCATGAGTGTGACAGGCACTATATCCCGAAAGCGTGGTGGATGCTATATTCCAAGAGTGTGGGAACACTTTATCCTAGAAAATGCGACGGGCACTGTATCCCATGAGTGTGGCGGGCACTATATCCCAAGAGTGTGGCGGCATGTCAAAGAGACGATATCCGGGTTAGCTGCCAGATGTATCGGGTTCTGGCAATATAACCTACACGTGAGCTCATGGCTAGTAGGACAGGTATGCATCATGTTGCATTTGTTTGCTTTGTTTGTGTGTGATTAAGTGTTTTGGTTTGCCTATCTGATGAATTTTTTTAGCTGGTAATTGTGATACCTACTGTAACTGTTCTTTAAATGTATTTGTCTTGTATTTATTTGTGCTTGTGATTGATTTATGTTTTCGAAGTATTGGTGGTGGATTGATGATAGCGGTGATTTGTTTTGAATTGGGCCAGAGGCCAAGATGATTTAGTTTGGGTTGGAGGCCAAGTTGAGTTAATTTGGGCCGGAGGCCGTGATTAGTTGGATCAGCGGTAAGTTTTGGAAAAAATAATTTTTTGTAAACGGTGAAATGTATAGAATATTATTTTTTGTGTGGAATTTTTATAAGAAAAATATGAGTTTTAAAATTGAAGGATTGGATTTATTTATATGTTGATATTTGAATAGATTCATAAGACGAACAATAATTACTGCAATTGAAATCAATTTTCTTTATACATATCCTCTTATAAAAATTCTTAAAAATTCTCTATTGAGAACTAGCGAGGATGATGTTCTCACCCCTACAGACTTTTCTTTTTAGGACGGGCGAGGAAGCTGAGGAAGTTTTGCGAAGTCATTAGCTGTACTGTTTTTGTTTGTATATATATTAATCATGGTTTATCCCTCGCCTTTGTCATTATAATTTTGTAAGAGGGATAGGAGTTGTATGATTTGTATGTATATAATATGTATAAGTTACTTGTATAAGAAGTTTTGTATATATGTTTATGCTTGTTTGTTTTTAATAAAAGAGTATTTCCGATTTTTTTTCAAAGAGAACAACGATACAATTTCGGGTCAAGGGCTCCTATCTTTTTATTATATATATAAGAGTCGTCGTAATACTTCTTACTATCAGAGTGGTGCGGCAGGAAGCGTGATATTTGTAACACCCTAACTTTTAGCACCTCATGATCCTACCAAAAGCGAGGCGTTACTAACCTAATTCCTTTTATTATCTATTTAATATTAAGTCTTTACGCATAAAACTATCGATGGTTTTACTAAAACTTATAACTTTTCCAACAAGAACAAACAACACATATTCACATACTTAATATTAATAATACATTGTAGTATTACATACAAAAGCAATTACAGAACCTACCCCTCTGAATAAAACTCTAATTAACAAGGCGAGAAAAAAAATAAATTCTAGCAACTCAACTCGTAAACATATTCCTCTATGCTCCCGCAACTTCGCAATAAGCCTTTGCACCTGTAGCTGAAAGGGGGGTGGAGATCGGGGATAAGAACTGGAGAATTCTTAGTAGGGTCGGGATTAGAAGTTAAGTTTATTATTCAAATTTAAAACTCTTATTTTCCTTATAAAAATTTCACGCAAAATGACATTTCATATATTTCACCGCTTACTAAGAAACCATTTTAACCAAAGCCTACTGCTGGTCTTTCCAATCACGGCCTTTGGCTCAAAACAAATCAATTCGGTCTCTGGTCCAAATTAAATCAACTTGGCCTACGGCCCAATTCAACACGAATCACCATCAAAATTCAATCACAAAACAGAATCAATCATAGGCACAAATAATGTAAGACAAACACAAATCAGGAGGCAATTACAGAACATAAAATCCAATCACAAGCACACACAATCATGAAAACATAATCACAACAAGTATGCACAAACAAGTATGATGCATGTCTAGTCCTATACAGGTAATGAGCTCATGTGTCGATTTGTTGCCCGATTCTCGACACTGGTCTTGAGATAAGCGTTTCTTACCGTCGTCCTTATCTCAGCCAACGTCTCCTACATGAGTGTTACGCATCACCGTCCTCATGGTGGAACCTTCTTTATGGTCTCCAGTGAGCGTTACGCATCGCCGTCCTCACTGAGTCGTCCCTATAGTATCAACGTCCCCTCCATGAGCGTTACGCATCGCCGTTCTTATGGGGAAACCTTTCTTTTGGTCTTCAGTGAGCATTACGCATCGCCGTCCTCACTGAGCCGTCCTTATAGTGTCAAGTGAGTGTTACGTATCGCCGTCCCCACTAGACACTTGGCACTAAGGCCCAAATAGCACTCAATTTCTTTTCAATCCTTGCTCTCTACTCTACTGTGGTAGATATTCCTTTAATTAATACATTCTTTTCTATCTGCTCTACTGTGGCAGACGTTCATTAAAATCTTTTAGTCTTTGTTCTCTGCTCTCTACTCTCCTGTGGCAGATATCCCTTTAGTTAATACATTCTTTTCTTTCTCATCTTTCTTTTTATTTTCTTACTTATTTTCCTTCTCTCTTCTTTTCTTCAATATTTTAATTCTTTATCATAACTCAACTTCACATTCTTTCTTCGTCTTTTCCTAAGTATCTTATGGAAAAGAATTGTAAAGTACTTTAATTAAGTATGCATTCTCTAAAGTTTTTATAATTACTTTGTTTGCTCTTTTCTAACGTATAATAATATTAATAATATCTTTACTAGATAATATTCTTAATAACATAATAATAACAATAATATAAATAAGATATTTTAAATAGCAAATAAATAATATATTTATATCTTTTCTTAAAACTTAGTTTATAAAATCTTACTTTTAAACTTTTATCAATTACTTTCTAAATCACGAATCTCTTAATGTTCTATTTTTTTAACCTCAATATTTTATAAAATTATATTCAAATCCTCAATTATTTTCATATTTATAAAAATAGCTTGAACTTTTATAAAATATCTATTTTACCCCTAAACTTTACTTATTACCTAAAATACCCGAAAAACGTATATAATTATAAAATTAACTTCAATTTTTTATTAAATTACTATTTCATTATCAAATATAAATCTTGATTCCCCAATTATAATTTTATCAAAAAACTGAATCTCATTTCCAAAATTCTTCAAGTTTTCATCTTGAGTTTTAAGTCTATTTTTTAAGCTTTACTATTACCGATTTTTTTTAGTTTTTAATTTAATCTTTCAACTACCAAATCTCACCAATTTCCTTAAAAATATCATATCATAATAGTCCTAAAATCATTAAAACAACCACTGCTGAGCTATTTTTTCAAAGCCAAACTAACAAATCACAAGCAACAATAATAATTCTAGGGGTGTCCGCGGATCGGATCGGATCGGATATGGCCGAAAATTCTATCCGATCCGCACAACTTCTATCGGATCGGATCGGATATGATATCCGCACTTTTTAGTGCCGGATCCGATCCGCACATTTGCGGATCGGATCGGATATCGGATATCGGATATATCCGCATAATTAAACCTTTTCTTTTTAATCATATTTCTATGTAAAAGAATTCGATAAAAAACTAAAAATATTCCTTTCATACTTTTAAATTTATTTATTCCTAAAATATTTTTAATCAAACTCTCTCTAAATAACAAAAATAAAATAATACAATATATGAATAATAATTACTAACTAAAACATACAAACAAATAAATATAATACCAAACATATATATATTTATTTATTTTTTAATTATTATAGTGCGGATCCACGGATCGGATACGTGGATGTAGAGCAGATATCCGCGATCCGATCCGATCAATTTGCAGATTGGATCGTATCTGCAATTTTCGGATCGGATGCGGATATTTACCGCAGATCTGCGGATACGATCCGATCCATGGACACCCCTTTATAATTCAACACAAACTCATTTAAACTCAAACAATTATCAACCAAAACAACATTCTCTTATCAAATTCATATTTAATTATTATAAAATTACCAAACTCTACCTTCGTACGAAATCAAAATACTCGAAGCTTCGGAGAAGCTTTCTGACCGAGCTGCTGAAGAAAAAAACGTCAGAAATCGTCTATGCTTTTTAGAACTCCAATTGACTGAACTCAAGGAGAAGGGAAGTTATGTTACCGTCAACTTTTATCGAACAAAAATGATGCTAATGTGTAGGAAAAGAAGATACAAACTCTTTTATCGAATTAGATTTTTTATTAGAATTACAAAACTCAAAAATTGAAGTCGGAATTTCGGTAGAAGTTATGATTTTCTTCCATGCAAGCTTCGGATTCTCTCTCCCTTATTTTCTTTCTTCTTGTTCGGTGGTAATAAGAAAGAAATGAAGAATGATGAAGGATGATTAATGTTATAAAAGAAACATGTGTCAATTATGTATACATATATGCTTATATATAAATAAGCCAGTCTAGCTTTTCCTTGTTTTTTTTCTTATTTCTTTAATGGCTTAAGCCAAAAGAAAGGAATAAAGGAAATTAATATTAAATAATAATACTAATCAAGGATCACAATTCCATTAAATAAAAGGTCAGGGGTATACGGTCATATATATATATATATAATCAAGGATCACAATTCCATTAAATAAAAGGTCAGGGGTATACGGTCATATATATATATATATAAAAGCTAAGTTTTATTTTTTTTTTAATTTTCTTATAATTTAAATTAATAGAACAAGTCATAATTAAATTAAACTTTAATAATCATAAAATTTAATTTAATTATTTTTGTTAAAAAATAGTTTATTTAAAAATAAAATTTTAACAAATATAATAATTCATAAATAACTAATTATTTAATTTTCAGAAATTCGGAGTATTACATCCTACCCCACTTATAAAAATTTCGTTCTCAAAAATTGTTACATTGAAATAAGTTCAAATTCAAATCAAAGAAAATAGGGTCCACCAAGAAAAGAGGTACATAGAGATAATAAGATATGGTTGAAAAATAATCAATTCATATTCTGAGAAGTTCCAAAGTAAGAATTCCAATGAGGATAATGAAAAAGAGATGAGAAAGCTGAGAAAGAAAAGAATGTATTAACTAAAGGGATCTCTGCCACAAGAGAGCAGAGAGCAAAGACTAAAAGATTTTAATGAACGTCTGCCACAGTAGAGCAGATAGAAAAGAAGGTATTAATTAAAGGGATCTCTACCACAGTAGAGTAGAGAGCAAAGATTGAAAAGAAATTGAGTGCTGTTTGGGCCTTAGTGCCAAGTGTCTAGTGGGGACGACGATACGTAACGCTCACTTGACACTATAAGGACGGCTCAGTGAGGACGGCGATGCGTAACGCTCACTGGAGACCGAAAGAAAAGTTCTCCCATGAGGATGGCGATGCGTAACGTTCATGGAGGGGACGTTGATACTATAGGGACGGCTCAGTGAGGACGGCGATGCGTAACGCTCACTGAAGACCATAAAGAAGGTTCCCTCATGAGGACGGCGATGCGTAACGCTCATGGCTGGAAGGAACGTTGGCTAAGATAAGGACCACAATATGAAACGCTTATCTCAGGACCAGTGTCGGGAATCGGGCAACAAACCGATATATGAGCTCATGACCTGTATAGGACTAGACATGCATCATACTTATTTGTGCATACTTGTTGTGATTATGTTTTCATGATTGTGTGTGCTTGTGATTGGATTCTATGTTATGTAATTGCCTCCTGATTTGTGTTTGTCTTGAATTATTTGTGCCTATGATTGATTCTATTTTGTGATTGAGTTTTGATGGTAATTCGTGTTGAATTGGGCCGTAGGCCGAGTTGATTTAATTTAGACCAGAGATCGAGTTGATTTGATTTGGGCCAAAGGCCGTGATTGGAAGGAGCAGCAGTAGGCTTCGATTAAAATGGTTTCTTAGTAAGCGGTGAAATATATGAAATATCATTTTGCGTGAAATTTTTATAAGAAAAATAAGAGTTTTAAATTTGGATAAAGAACTTAACTTTTAACCCCGACCCTACTAAGAACTCCCCAGTTCTTACCCTCTATCTCCACCCCTTTCAGCTACAGGTGCAAAGGCTTATTGCGAAGTTGTGGGAGCACAGAGGAATATGTTTACGAGTTGAGTTGCTAGAATTTATTTTTCCCCTCGCCTTGTCAGTTAGAGTTTTATTCAGAGTGGTAGGTTCTGTAATTGCTTTTGTATGTAATACTACAATGTATTATTAATATTAAGTATGTGAATATATGTTGCTTATTCTTGTTGGAAAAGTTATAAGTTTTAGTAAAACCATCAATAGTTTTATGCGTAAAGGCTCAATATTAAACAGATAATAAAAGGAATTAGGTTAGTAACGCCTTGCTTTTGGTACGATCATGGGGTGCTAAAAGTTAGGATGTTACAATATTCTGATAGTGAGGGTGTTACATTATGGTATCAGAGTAGTGTTTTCTATAGAGTTTGAGAAATGGACTGACTATGCTTCAGTTGCATACTCTATGCGTTTGTATGTACTAGGTCTTATTCGAATGACAAGAGTTAGATCTTTATGCACATGACTGTCTACTTATTAATGCTGACAATGTACCATTGCATACATCATGGTATTAAGTTTGGCCGGCTTAACACTGATGGTTTTGTATATGAGAGGACTAAGGGGTTATTGTAGGCGACATAGAACTAATAGGTAATGCATATCGTGGGGTTTGAGAAACGTTAGAAGTTGAAGTTTGGGAAGTTAAAACTTTGAAGCTGATACGAGATTAGTATGCGGACGGTAATCACATCGTTTTAACCCCAACCTATTTTATAACCCTTCGCCGCCTTGCCTTACCATCACATGTTTGAACCATATCATCTTTTGCGTCAAGCCTGCTTCATAACTTCTGCTTTGTAATCATACTTCTACCCTTATACGTACTTTTATACCATATAAAAATCCAAGTAATTCAAACTGTATATATGTATATATGCTGAGATCTTTTTGCTTCTTCCTTGATTGTGTTTAAAAACTGAAGGTAATATAAGCCTCGATTGTTTTGTATCAATTTTTCGAGGACAAAAATTTTTATAGGTGGGGTAGGATGTAAGATCCCTGATTTTTAGAAAATAAATAATGAATTATTTATGTTTATATATGTGGTTTTATTTTCAGAAAGTTGTCTTTACTGAAAAGTAAATAAATCAAAGTTATGAGACTTTGAGTTTTAAATTCATTTGGATTTATATAATTTTCAATTACAATTAGATACTTTTATTTAATTGAAATTAATGATTTGAATTTTTGCTTAATTAAAATTTAAAGTTTTAGTAATGGGAAATAAAAGAGAGTTTTATATATAATTTAAATTAAATTATTGAAAGTTTTAGTTAATTTTATGAATAAAAGAAAATTTATTTCATTACCTCTACTCTTAAATTGGAATTCTTGTTTGAAAAATTAATTGGCAAATTGATTAAATAAAATGGTATTCTTAAAGTAATTTTATTGGATTAAATTTAATTTTTAATTAATACTCTAACCAAACCCTAATTCCCAAATCAAAATCTTAAATCCCCAAAATACAACGCTAACCCTAACATCTACTAGCAGCCACCACCTCACCGCCACTCACCTACCCCTTCTGAACACACACACACACACACACAGCTGGGAACCAAAGAAAAAAAAAGAGAAAAACGAAAACAGGGGAAAAGGGAGAGTAAGATTCGAGAGAGCAGAGAACAGGAGGACAGAGGAAGGGAGGATGGGGAACGCGCCAGCCACCGTACCACGTTGTCGTGCCCAGCTCACTGCCAGTTGCCGCTGACATCGCCGAAGGGAGGAGCATGACCACCACGAGGAATCGTCATCGTCGTCGTTGCTGAGCTGGGAGAGAGACGCGAGGCAAGAGCTCTAGGGCTCGCGCGGGGAAAGGACGACATTGTGATGCGTGAGCATATTTTCTATATTTTCTTATTATTTTATATATGAATTTATTGAGTATTATTTAGATTTTAGTATTTGAAACCTATTTGGATATTACTTTAAGGCGCATTGTAGTTTTAATTATTTCAGGAAAACTCCGAACGAGTTTGGCAGAGTTCGTGCAGAAGAAAAAGGAAGAAATTTGATACTGCCAAGCTGGCGCTAAACGCCACTACTAGGCGATTGGCGCCAGGCTCCTCGTAATGCGTGCAAGCTTACTGTTGGGTTCATGCTAAACGCCACGACCTAGCACTTAGCACCAGGTGCTTTGTAAAGCGTGCCAAAGCCACACGCTCGTGGTGCTAAACGCCGAGCCTAGCGTTTAGCGCCAGGAAGACATCAAATACACAATTCGTTTGGGCCTCAGCAACGTTAAACACCGAGCCTGGAATTTAGCGCCAGTAGCACGTATTTGGACTCTACTGAAGGGGCTTCATTAGTTAGATTTAGTTAATAATTATTTTATTTTATTGTATTTTCATTATTATTAAAACAAAAACACAATCTTTTGAGATTTTAGTAGTTATTATTTTATTTTATTTTTAAATCAAATTAGGTTAGATATAAAAGGAGAAAAGATTCAACCTTTCGCACTCTCTCCTCTCCTCGGGCTCTCCTCCTCATTCCGCACTTTACAGACTTTTGGAATCCTAGTTTTCTCTAAGTCATGAGCAACTAAACCTCCTCAGTTAAGGTTAGAAGCTCTATTTATTTTGATGGAATAACACTATCATCACTCTACTTTTAATTAATGTATTGATTTAAATTAAGGACTACTTTCGTTCCACTTCCTAGGAATTAGAGTATATTGAAAGATAACTCTTTTCTATTTGAATTCTTGTTGACTCTTGGAAAAGTTAACTCACTTGAATAATAGATTGAAAGTAATTCCTCATAATTCTCTAATTACTTAGACTTAACATAATACGTGACATATAATCACCTTTTCTCTGGGTATTTAGGGTTTGTGTAGCTAATAAACTATAATTGAATTTAAGCCTTTGATCTAAATTAAGTGACCAAAGAATTGGCGGTTGATTGGGTTAGAGGAGATTAAATCACTAAGGAATTACGGTTTAATCAATTAAAGTTTGCCATGAATTGAATCTTGCATGATTAAAGTAGTTGGTAAGAACTTTTAATCCGGAAGAATAAATATCTCTGAAACCTTAACTCTTCTTCCATATAATCTTCACAACTAAATTGTTGTTTACTTTGTTGAATTCTCTGAATTACTGTTTAATACAATTTAAACCCAAACACTCTTATTTACTTTTCTGACTAAGTAAATCATTCAATTATTGTTGCTTGGTCTATGAATCCTCGTGGGATCGACTCTCACTCACCTGAGTTATTACTTGGTATGATCCAGTGCACTTGCCGGTTAGTTTGTGGTTTTGAAAATTCATACTAAATTTTTGGCGTTGTTGCTAGAGATCGACTGTGATTGACAACTACCCGTTGTTTGAGAGCTTAGATTAGACGTTCTTTGCTTTAATTTTAATTTTGTTTAATTTCTTCCATTTAATTTTCAAAAATTTATCCTTAATTTATTTAAAAAGTTTTCCCTTAATTTTGAAAATTCTAGTACTATTTATTTATTTTATTTTGCTTTACTTCTTTCACTCATAATACCTCACTGGGAATTCTCTTCACTCTGACGTAGAGATTCCCACTTTTTCTTGTCTTTTGTTTGTTTATGATTAGGAACAGAGACAAGGAACCTCTTCTCAAATTTGATCCTACGATTGAGAGGACTTTAAGAATGCATTTATAGCAGGCTAGAGCTTACAAAGCTACTGAAGAAGTTACTATGGAGCCAAATAACAACATTGTTGTTATTCCCAATGCTCCTAATGCTCATGAGCAACTTTGGAGGACTCTTGGCTCCTACACTACTCAAAACCCCAACTTCTATGGCAACAGCATTGTTGTACGTTCTGTTGGAGCTAACAACTTTGAGTTAAAGCCTCAACACATCTCTCTGGTGCATCAGAATTGTCAGTTTTATGGACTTCCGCAGGAAGACCCAAACTTGTTTATCTCAAATTTTCTATAGATCTGTGACACGGTGAAGACTAATGGAGTTCATCCTGACGTCTATAGATTGTTGCTCTTTCCATTTGCTGTGCGGGACAGAGCCAAGTAATGGCTTGACACATAACCTAAGGAGAGCTTGGATACACGGGACAAGTTTGTCAATAGATTCTTGACCAAGTTCTTTCCACCTCAGAAGCTGACTAAGCTGAGGAATGATGTTTAGACTTTTAGACAGAGAAAGGGTGAATCTCTCTATAAAGGCTGGGAGAGGTACATGATGATGCTCAGAAAGTGTCCTCCTGACATATTTTTAGACTGGACTCAGTTATAGATTTTCTATGATGAAATTACTGAGGTTGCCAGAATGTCTCTGAATAATTCTACAGGCGGGTCTCTCCACATGAAAAAGACTCCAGAAGAGGCTCTTGATTTGATTGAGATGGTTGCTAACAACCAGTACCTGTATTCTTCTAAGAGGACCTCGGTGAGAAAAGGAGTCATGAAATTAGATGTTTTGGATGCAATTCTTACTCAGAACAAGGCCATGTCTCAATAGATTAATGCTATTACGCAACACTTGAGTGGGATGCAAGTCTCAGCCGTCAATACTAAAGATACATCCTAACATGAGTGGTAGCTTCCCTCAAGGTGAGAGTTATGATTATGGCTAATTTTCTCCTAAACAAGTCAACTACATGGGCAACTCTTCTAGATCCCCCAATAATGATCCTTTCTCTAAGACTTACAATCCGGGGTGGAGGAATCACCCAAACTTTGGGTGAAAAAATCAACCACAGAGGCAACAAAATTTTAGCAACAATTCTCAGGACAATTTTAATCAGAATAACTTCAACAACCGCTAGTTTCAGTCCTCTCAACCACAGCAAGAACCTTCTCAGTCTTAGAAATCTTCTGACTTAGAGCCTATAGTTGTAGAACTCTCCAAGAGAACTCATAGTTTTATATAGAAAACAAAAGCTCCATTCAGAAACTTGGAGATTCAAGTAGGTTAGTTGAGCAAGAAAACACCTGAGAGGCCTCCTAATACTCTTCCTAGTGACACAGTGCCTAATCCAAGG
>NC_029785.2:22846674-22859726 GCF_000816755.2 Arachis ipaensis
GAGTGCAAGGCTGAACATCTGAGAAGTGGTAAGGTAGCAGGTTCAGAAGCAAAATTTAGTGAGGAGCCGGTTGAAAAGGAAGCTCCAGAGGAGGCCAAGAACAAGGAGGAGCATGTCTCTCCAAGGCACCCGGGTAATCCCTTTTCGGTTGATCTTGAAAAATATCAGGTGTTGTTTAAAGCACCTGAGTACAAGCCCAAGATGTCATATCCTCAAAGGCTTCAGAAGGCCTCTAAAGGCAAGCACTTTTCTAGATTTTTAGAAGTCTTCAGGAAGTTTCAGATTAATATTTCTTTTGTAGAGGCCCTTGAGCAAATGCCTCTTTATGCCAAGTTCATGAAGGAGTTGTTAACTAACAAGAGGAATTGGAAAGAGAGTGAGACAGTGGTGCTAACAAAGAAATGCAGTGCCATTATTCAGCAAGATCTCCCTGAGAAAATGCAGGATCCGTGGAGCTTTTTGATTCCTTGCACCATTGAAAACATCACTATTCAGAGGGTATTATGTGACCATGGAGTTAGTATTAATCTCATGCCACTTTCCTTGATGAGAAAGCTCTAAATTGATTAGGTAAAACCCACACATATTTCTCTTTAACTTGCTGACCGTTTAATTAAGTTTCCTTTGGGAGTTGTTGAGAATTTACTTGTGAAATTAGGACCATTTATTTTTTTTGCTGATTTTATTATACTGGATATGGAAGAAAGAATGCCTCTATTATTTTGGGGAGACCTTTTTTAGTGACAAGGAGAGCCTTATTGATGTTCAAAAGGGTGAATCGACTCTAAGGGTCAACAAAAAGGAAGTTGTCGTTAATGTGCTTGAGGCTCTGCAACACCCTAGTAATTTTGAGGGGTGTATGAGAGTTGACCTTATTGAGCCACTGATTCAAGAGGTATTTAAATTTGAAGAGCTTGATGGTGTTCTGGAACCTCTTTTCTGAGGATGATTTGCTTGAGATTGATGATTCACTACCTCCAGGGGGGAAGCCACACACGCTTACTACAGAGGAAGAGCCTCTAAAACTTGAGCTGAAGCCCTTGCCTGCCTCTTTAAAGTATGCATTTTTAGGCGAGCATGATTCATATTCAATGATTATTAGCTCCTTTCTGAGGCACGAAGAAGAGGAAGCATTGCTTATAGTGCTTAAGAGTCATAAAACAGCTCTTGGGTGGACCATTAGTGATTTGAAGGGGATTAGTCTGGCTAAATATATGCACAAGATCCTCCTTGAGGAAGATGCTAAACCGGTTGTGAAACCACAAAGGTGACTAAATCCAACCATGAAGGAGGTGGTCCAAAAAGAAGTGATAAAGCTTTGAAAAGCCGGGATAATTTACCCAATTTCTAATATCCCATGGGTGACTCCTGTGCAAGTGGTTTCCTAGAAAGAAAGGATGACAGTGATCAAGAATGAAAAGAATTAGCTTATTCCTACAAGGACCGTCACCCGGTGGTGTATGTGTATTGATTACAGAAGGCTCAACAATGCAACAAAAAAGAATCACTTCCCCTTACCTTTCATTGACCAGATGCTTGGGAGGTTAGCCGGCCATGCTTTTTAATGTTTTCTAGATGGATACTCTGGCTATAATCAGATTGTTGTAGACCCTCAAGATTAGGAAAAGACGACATTCACATGTTCTTTTGGAGTATTTGCTTACCCAAGGATGCCGTTTGGACTCTGTAATGCCCCAATAACTTTTTAGAGGTGTATGCTTTATATATTCTCAGATATGGTTTAAAAGTTCATTGAGGTATTTATGGATGATTTTTCTATTTTTGGTAATTCTTTTGATTATTGCCTTAAGCATCTTTCCTTAGTCTTGAAATGGTGCCAAGAAACAAATCTTGTTTTGAATTGGAAAAAAATGCCATTTTATGATCATTGAGGGTATTATTTTGGGGCACCGGATTTCAAGTAAAGGAATTAAGGTTGATAAAGCTATGGTAGAGGTAACTGAAAAATTACCACCACCCACTAATGCAAAGGCAATTCGGAGTTTTTTGGGACATGCAAGATTCTATAGGAGATTTATAAAGAACTTTTCTAAGATTGCTAAACCTTTGAGAAACATCTTGGTTGCAGGCATTCTTTTTAATTTTGATGATAATGATTATTTGTATGCTTTTGAAACTCTGAAAGCTAGGCTTGTCTTTGCTCCCATCATAGCTCCTCCCAACTGGAATTTACCGTTAGAATTGATGTGTAATTCTAGTGATTATGCTATAGAGGCTGTCTTGGGACAGAGACAAGACAAGCTTATGCACGTCATTTAATATGCTAGCCGTGTGCTAACTAACACGCAAAAGAATTACACAACTACCAAAAAGAGTTAATAGCTGTAGTTTATGCATTTGATAAGTTTAGGTCCTATTTAATTGGTTCTAAGATAATTATTTATACTGACCATGCTGCTCTTAAGCACTTTCTAACCAACCAGGATTCTAAACCAAGATTGATCAAGTGGGTGCTCCTTCTTTAGGAATTTGATATTGAGATTAGAGACAAGAAATGGTTAGAGAATCAAGTGGTTCAGGATTGAGCCTGGAGAGGGAATGCAACAACCCACTGCTATGACTGAGACCTTGCTGGATGAGTAACTCTTCATGATTCAGAGGGCTCCGTGGTTTGCTGACATTGCAAACTACAAAGCCATGAGGTTCATCTACAAGGAGTACACTAAATAGCAGGTTAAAAAGCTTTTAAATGATGCCAAGTACTTCTTGTGGGAACAACCTTATCTTTTAAAGAGATGCTCAGATGGTATTATTCGGCGTTGTGTCTCAGATAAGAAAACACAACAGATTCTCTGGTATTGTCATGGTTATGAGTATGGTGGCCACTTCGATGGTGAGAGGATGGCTACTAAGGTCCTACAGGACAATTTTTATTAGCTGACTCTCTTTAAAAATGCTCATGATTTTGTGAGGAACTATGGCAAGTGCCAGAGAGAGTGGAATCTTCCCTACTCATGAGATGCCATAGCAAGGAATACTGGAGATTTAGTTGTTTGATGTGCGGGGTATTGACTTCATGGGGACTTTTCCACCATCATGCTCAAACACTTACATTTTGGTAGCGGTTGATTATGTGTCCAAGTGGGTGGAATCAGTGGCTTTACCCACCAATGATGCTAAAGTGGTACTGAGTTTTCTTCAGAGATATATTTTCAGCCGGTTTAGTGTTCCAAGGACACTAATTAGTGATGGAGGAAGCCACTTCTACAATAGACAGTTGGACTCACTTCTTCAAATACATGCAGTCCGTCATAAGGTGACAACCCCTTATCACCCTCAAACAAGTGGACAGGTTGAAGTCTCTAACAAAGAACTCAAGCGGATTCTAGAGAAAATCGTTCGTACTTCACAGAAGGACTGGGCTAAGAAGCTTGATGATGCTCTCTGGGCATACCGGATGGCATTCAATACTCCTGTTGGCATGTCCCCATATCAGTTGGTGTGGTATTTAAAAACCCACAAACTAATCGGCAAGTGCACTGGGTCGTACCAAGTAATACCTCAGATGAGTGAGGGTCGATCCCACGAGAATTGATGGACTGAGCAACAATGCTGGAATGATCCCTTAGTCAGGCAAGCAGAAAGTGATGTTTTGGGGTTCAAAAAGCATTAAACAGTACTTCAGAAAATAGAAAGCAAATAGTGAGAATTGTGTGAAATAGATATGAGAAGGTAGTTAAGGTATCAGAGATATTTATTGTTCCGGATTAAATTTTCTTACCAACTAATTTAATCATGCAAGATTCATTTCATGACAAACTGTCAGTGACTAAACCCTAATGTCTTAGTTATTTAGTCTTCTCTAACCTAGTTAATCGCCAATGTCTTGGCCACTTAATTTTGATTAGACGGTTAAGTTCAATTCTAGTTTATAGCCACAAAAATCCTAATTACCCAAAGATAAAAGGATTATATGTCACATATCCTGATTAGTTCAAGTAATTTCATAATTTAGGAGGAATTTATTTCAATATGTTGTTCAAGTGAGATAACTCTTCCAAAAATCACAAGAACGCATATAGAATAAGGGTTATTCTTCCGATAGTAATAGTCTTAATCCATAGAAATAAATAGATTTCCTGACCTTAACCAAGGAGGTTTAGTGGCTCATGCTTTAGAGAGAAAACTAGGATTCAGAACAATGTAAAAATGCAGAAGTCAGAAGATCCCCTAAGGGTGAATCTTTTTCTGTTTATATCTAACCTAATTTGATTTGAAACTAAAATAAAATAATAAATTCTAAACCAAAAAATTTTGTTTGTAAATAAAAATAACTAAAATGAAATAAAATAGAATAATTAAAAGCTAAATCCAACTAAAGATGCTCCTTTGATGAGGATGTGATCCGAATTTCCTGGCGCTAAATACCAGGCTTGGCATTTAGCGCCCCATGGGCAGAAGTTTCCTTTTGCGTTCTGAGTTGCTGGCGCTTAACGTTAGCTGGGCGTTTAGCGCCCTAGTGGGTAACTCCAATTCTTCTCTTTCTTACACAAAATTATGCCAAACTGATCCAAACTTTACGTGAAGTAATTAAAATACCAAAACAACTCAAAGTAGTATCTAAAGAGGCTTAAAACACTAAAGTTGAACTAAAACTTATTAAATTCTAGTTTAAAATAAACAGAAAATAGGAGAAAGATGCTCACGCATCACAGTACCAAACTTGAACTATTGCTTGTCCTCAAGCAACTAAAAATAATATAGGACTGAGAAAACAAAATGCCTAAGACTTGAGTGCTCATTTAAGCTCATGTCCAATCATTGGATGTGGGGCTAACGATACTATAATTTTGAATAGGTTTGGCATCTCACTATCCTGTGAAGCTCAAGGATATTGATATCTTTCAGAACTAGAACTCGGATGATATTATGGATTCTTTTATTTCTTAAGCTCTGATTGATCCTTGAACACAACTTTTTCTTTTCTTTCCTTTAGTGCTTCACACCTTGAGCCTAGCCGTGACTCTAAATGTTTTGTCTCAAGGTTAGCTTGACACAAAAACACCACAAACACTTGACTGGGGAGCTTTTTTGAAGTTTAATTTTTTTTAGTTTCTCCTAATCAGTGGTGCTCAAAGCCTTTGTCATACTCTATAATTGCAATTGGTCTCGACTCTTAGTGTTCTGTCTTAAGGATTACTTGACACATTCACACCACAAGCATATGGTTAGGAAAACAACTCTTTGAGCTTTTAATCATGTTTAACCTTATATTACAATTTACATTAATGTTTTGTAAGTTATATCCAAATACAACACACAAAGAATAATTTTTAATGTCTATATTCTATTGTCTCTGTCTCAGTGTTATGTTCTGTCATGTCCACAAAAACAAACACAACCTTAGGAAATTAAAGTTCAGATTAACCACCAAAAACGTCTCTGAAATATTCAAACACCGATAAAAATACACTCAAATTTTACTATCAACAAAAATGTCTTCAAAGAATTTAAAAATGCGACAAAAATATCTAACAGTAAATATGTATTTTCAAAAAATATATTAGAGATTGAATTTTGATGCAATTTTTTGCAAGCATAATTAGAAAATTTGGATATTGTTATTCTTAAAATTTGGTGATTTTTTGCTAAGTATATATTTTTTTTTTGTAATTTTTTAAAAGTATTATTGGTTGTTAACAACAAAAATTACAAAAAAAAAATATATTTAACGAAAAATTACCAAATTTTAAAGATAATAATATCTCATTTGAGTAAAGTATTGTTTTGTCCCTAATGTTTGGGGTAAGTCCTAAAGTTATCCATAACGTTTAAATCGTCCTATTTAAGTCCCTAACGTTTTAAAATTGATTCAATGTTGTCCTGCCATTAAGGATCTATTAACAGAATCAACGGTGGGACAAAATTGAGGTGATTTTAAAACGTTAGGGACTTAAATAGAACGAAAATGTTGGAGACAAAAATAATATATAGAATTAAATTTTAATTTTATCATTCAATAATATCAATTTTTTACAGTACATAGTTATTCAATTATTTTCTAATCACATCTAAGTAAATTACACTTAAGCACATTACTTTCATTCTAAATAAATTTATCTTTTTATAATTTTGCTCTTAAAAGTTTTTACTCATCATGAAATATTTGTAAAATTACTAGAATCACATTACTTTGTTGTATATGTATCATTTTCTTTCACAAGTTTATGTACTAGTCATTTTACAAATATTTCATGATGAATAAATATTTTTTAGAGTAAAATTATAAAAAAAATTTATTTAGAACAAAAGTGATGTAATTAAGTGTAATTTACTTAGATGTGATTAAAAAATAATTGAATAATTATATACCGCAAAAAATTAATATTATTAAAAGATAAAATTAAAATTTATTTCTATATATCGTTTTTGTTCCGAACGTATTCGTCCTATTTAAGTCCCTAACATTTTAAAATCGTCTCAATTTTGTCCCGCTGTCAATTATGTTAACAAATCCCTAACGGCAGGACAATATTGAGTCAATTTTGAAAGGTTACGGACTTAACTAGGATTATTTAAATGTTAGGGACAACTTTGAGATTTACCCCAAACATTGGGGACAAAAATGATATTTTACTCTATCTCATTTCTATAATCATGCTTGCAAAAAATTGTATCAAAATTCAATTTTTAAGACATTTTTTTAAAATATATATTTACAATTGGATATTTTTATCGTATTTTTAAATTATTTAAAAACTTTTTTATTGATAGTAAAATTCGGATGGCGTTTGAATAATTCACAATTTTTTTAGTGGTTAACCCTCAAAATTTTCTAAGATAATGAATGGTTAGTTTTTGCTTGTTTGGGCCCTTGGCCCTTATCGATTATATTAAAAAAAAAAAAAGAGGAATGTTGGGGTCAATAATTTTGGTGTTTTGTAACCATCAATTGGTCATCAATAATATTTTTAATGGTGTGAAATTACATCTAATGGTAGGAGATCATTCATTTTTGTTTTGATGGTTAAATGCTGACCAAAAAATACAAAAATTGCTGGCCCCTAGACATTTCCAAAAAGAAAACATAATCGGTTTGTACATAGTTATTCTCCGAGCTCTGCACACATTATTATTTATATAACATTTATGGGTCCATCTAGTGTACAGATGCATTTTGGTACAGATTTACAGATTTTTGTTTTTATTTGGTTGTTTATTGATTTAAAAGCGTATCACTAAAAGTGTTGCTTAGAGAAAAAGTGTTACCCTTAATCGTTAACTTGGCTCTGATACCAATTTTTTAACATTCGACTTTTCTTTCTTTTTCGAAATTAATTCTTCATATTTTACTTCAATTAAGATTATAATTTGTATAGATTCAATTGGTGGTGCAAATTTATAATCTAAAGTATTGACCATTTCTATTATTTTTCTTGTGTGATTATTTATTATTAGTCCTTGATTTATAATTCTGATTTTTATAGTTTTTCAATCTTGTTTTAGTTTATAATATTCTTTTTTGCATGGATTATTGTATATAAAATCTTTTATCTGTTTGTCTTTTTCTTTAATATAATTTCTCAAATCTTCGAGAACTTCTTTTATTTCTACACTTTCTGTTGTTTCTAAATATCTTTTTAATTTTTCAACTTCATTCTCCATTTTTTCTTTCAACAGTTTTAATTCTTTTAAATCATAATATGGTTTTCCAGGCATTTATAAATTTTTTAAGTTTAATTCCAACTTGTTTATATTTATTCTTATTTCTATCCTTTTTATTATAAGGTCATCAATTTCGATCTGAAGATTATTTAATTCCTTTTTATATTCCTTTTACTTTTTAATTTTTCTGCCCTTTTTCTTTTTATTTTATTTTCTGGTTTTTCAATCTTTTTATGCTTCATTATTTTAGAATTTCTGCAAATTCTATCATCGATTCATCACTATTTTCCAGAGATTCTATTAATTTCTCTAGCTCTTCAACTTCTCTTTTCAACTTGTCATAAATTATTTTTAGAGCTTCAAATGCCCTTTGATTTATTCCAGAAAACTGTAAATAATTTAAACGATTTTCTCTTTCAAAGAGCTCTTGTTTCTTGTCTTGATAAGTTACATATATTTCTTCTTTATTTATTGTCATAATTTAGTGTTTAAGGTTTCATTTAATTTTTCGACCTTTTTTGTTAATTCTTTTATTTCAGAATTTTCTTCTTTAATCTTCAACTTAGATAGACTTAAAGGGCTATTAATTTTAGATTCTCTAATTTGAAAATTCGATGAAACTAATTTTCCTGACGGTTCTTTTATTAATAGAACTGGGTTTTCAATAGCTTTATATTTTGGTATTTCTGTTTTTACAATTTTTTGAAATAATTCATCGACATAAGTTCTTTCTCTGTTTTTAAATATTATACTATGATGGCTATTTGTTAAAGCATAATTTATTGCCTATGTAATTGAAAATGGTTCATCGTCTTGTTCCATTAGATTTTTTCTGTGAAATTTATAAGCCAAACTTATAGATCTTCCAAGGTTTTCAGTTGATAAAGGTATAGCATATCCAAGATGAGCATTGAATTTAACATTAACGGTTGCCAAGTTTCCATGAATAATTCCAATTATTTGATCTATTGGATCATCAGTAATTCTTTTGTCACAGATTGCTAAGCTTATTGGTGAATTAATTCCTTTCATATATGTAGATTTGATTAAGACTTGTATGGTACTAATATGAATCCATCCAATTTTAGATCTTTTTTGTTGATCCTTAATTTTCTCAATCTGTTTACTCAATTCTTCATCATTTATCAAAGCTATTTCAAGTTCTCCATTGGCGGATTTTATCTTTATAGGGGCTTCAAGTTGAATTTTTCCATAGTATATTATATTTTTTCTATTAAAAACTTCTTTTAAGAGATTTTGCTTATTAAAGTTTTCATTTGATTTGAGATTTAATTCTGTTTTTAGAACAGCCTGTTTTTCATTATCTAATAAAGCAGTTAATCTATAATAATCATATTCTTCTGTTAATTCTAAACTTTCTAAATAATTCATAATTTAAAGATTAAGATGAAGATGTACCTTTCTGGAGAAAAACTTCCTTTATTTAGTATATTTTACATAAGGTGTTTTTATCTCCAGAGGGGAGATTGTAGATGCTAACTCCAGAGGGGAGTTTAGAATTATTTTTTCCTAAGGGAATTCTTCCTCATACTATAGAATCGCCTTAGCAGCTTCCTCCTTGCTCTCCTAGCATATGAGTACTCTTAGCCTCCTGCTTTCTATTGTCTGATGCTTCTACAATTGCCTAAGCAACCTATTTATAATAGTTGGGTTTGATGGACAATTCCCATCCTTACCCTTCTTATGACGTCATTGCTTACGTCATTGTTTGTTCTTTTGCACCAGCTACATTGTTGGTGCTCTATGACCTAAGTGCTTACGTCACTATGCAATAATGTTGAGAGATGCTTCAGATGCACTGTCCTCCTCTTTTATCATGTGACCCTCAGATGCATTGTCTCCTTCCTTCATCATGTGAGTTGATTCCGTTTTATTATTGCTTTCTTCAGATATCTCTGAGGCACATAGCTGGTGATGATTGGATTTTTGACAGTTTAGAATTTCACAAATGAATTCTCGTTGTAAAGTATAGTTTCTAAACCAATCACTAATCCTTTCATACAAAAAGTTGTTTGTCACTAGTACAAACCCCTAAAATTTATAAACCGAAGTATTGGACCTCGTCGATTCTGCAATGTGCGCGCGAGCGCCTTGTGCGCGTGCGCGTGCATGGCTGACTTTGCTTCCTTGACTTTTTATGCTTCTCTCCACTTGTATGCTTCCTTCCTTGCTTCCTTTGATCCATGCCTAGCCTATTTCAATCCTGGAATCACTAGCAAACACCTCAAGGCATCTTATGGAATCAAAGAAGAACTAGAATTCATCAAAATAAGGCTTAAAAAAGCATGTTTTTACTCTTGAGCACAAATATGGGAGAGATAACAAAATCATGCTATTTCCTAGGCTAAATGTGACAAAAGGTTATCAAAATACTCTAAATTCAATGCAAAACAAACCGTCAAATTGGGGTTTGTCAGCTGGCACTTGTGATCTTCTCTGTCTTTTATTAAATAGCAGAGATTCCTCTTTATCCCTTCAGGGAGCTTTTCTAAAAGTCCAGATAAGTTATAGAATGCTGATTCAAATTCCACCAAGAGTCTCATCTCTCTTTCTTCAATTTCATTTCTTTTACTGGACACAAGCAGAGTATTTCTACTTTTATAATTAATCCTTGTGTGAGATTCCTTCGTTATTTTTTGAGTTCTTTCAAAGACCCTTGCTAATGTGCTGGCTAACCTTCCTTCATGACTGTAAATTGTTCTTATTTTTGGAAATAAGCTTTTAGTGTATTCTGTTATATTTTTTAAAAATCCTTGATCAGAAATATAATTTATGCACCCTAAAAATCTTTGTAATTGTTTTCTATCTTCTATTTTATTAGGAAATAAATTTACCTTTTCTAGGATATTTGACTGAAGTTTTAGCTTTCCTTGAGTGGATAGAATTAATCCAAGAAACTCTATTTCTTGTTTTGCTATTCTTGCTTTCTTTTTGCTAAGAACTAATTCTTTTTCTTTACATCTTTCTAAAACTATTAATAATTTTTGAAGATGATCTTCTCTATCCTGTTTTGTAAAAATTAGTATATCATCAATGTACACTAAAACAAATTCATTTAACTCTTTTAGATTTTCTTCCATAAATCTTTGATAAATTCCTGGGGCTTGTTTTAATCCGAATGGTAATACATTCCATTCATAGAGCAACACACTTGTTGATTCTTTTGTTGGGCAAGTAAAAGCAGTTAATTTCTTTGTTTCTTCGTCTAAACGAAGTTGCCAATATCCTGATTTTGCATCAAGAGATGAAAACCAAGTTGCTCCTTTGATTTTTTCTAAAATAGAATCTTTTCTTGGAAGTTTATGAGCATCACCAATAGTTGCTTCATTCATCTTCTTATAGTTAATAACCATTCTTCGTTTTCCCCTTTTAATTTTATTATTGTTTTCGACATAAAAGGCTGGAGCTGCATGAGGACTTTTACTTAATCTTATAATTCCTTTTTCCAAAAGATCTCTACATTCTAGTGAAAACTCTTCTCTATCTCTTGTGGAATAAGGAATTTTATTTGGAACATTTATCTCTTTTGTAGGATCTTTTAATTTAATACTTACTAATTCGTTATTTGTATTTTTAATATCTAAAGGATTTTCAGCACAAATTTCATCCAAAAGTTCTTCTATCTTTATTTCAAGATTATTTTTTAGGATATTTATCTGAAAGTATAAATTTAAATAACATGTCTCTAATATAGAAAATATTTTAAATTTTAAGATCTTATCTATAGTAGTAGTCGGTATTTTTATACGTTTTGATTTTTGATTTATTGAAGAATCGTGTGGAGCTTTTAAAACTATATATGTTAATTCTTGAATGAATGGATGATATAGTTTTAAAAAATTATTTCCTATGATAAAATCCATTCCAGAATCTAACATATATATAGATGGAACAATGAACCTATAATTTTGAATAAAAATTTCAACCATTTCTGTTTTTTGGTTAATTTTATGTATTGATTTGTCAGCTATTCTAACTCTTAATGGTTTCTTTAATTTTTTCCAATCAAGTTTTATATTTGAACTTGCAAAGCATTGTGTTGCTCCAGAATCTATGAAAGCATTTATAAACTTTTCTGTTATTTTTATAGTAATAAATGTAGCATTATTACTCAGTCTCTGAGTCTGTTTTCGAGACATATTTAAAAATATAGTCTAAGTTATCATCAGATTCCTCTAAAGGTTCCATGAAACAAGACTTAGCAATTTCTATTTGTTTAGTAAGATCCCTTTTATCCTTCTTTTTCGGACATTCATTTGCATAGTGTCCTTCTTCTTGGCAATACCAACATTTACAATTTTCTTTTTTATTCGGGCAATAGTTATTTCTTTGTCTTTTATTTTTATTATTATGTTCCTTTCTAAAATATCTCTTTTTTCTCCAGTTTGGATAGTATTTTCTTTTCTTAAATCTTCTAATTTACTTTTTTCCATTAGGTGACGCTTTTCTTTGTGAAGAGTTATGGTTTAAAGTGAAAAGTGTGGCTTTTAGAAAGTGTGGTGTAAGCAAATTTTTAAATCTGTATGACTTTTTGATCTGTATACTAAAATTCACCAACATTTATTAATTAACAAAAAATATTTTAGTTATTAAGTTCACCTCATAGTCTCATACACATTTGTCTCCAAACAAGAGTATACATCCTCTTGTAGTCCGTCACGTGCAAAAAACTAACACTTAACGACGTTACACCACTTACCGTTGCCATATTATCACTTTTAATACTACTCACATAGTCACATTATAAAGATGAGCATATAATTATCTCTACACAGCAACATACATTATCATCATCTCATCACTTTGCTTACGTGTTAAATTGATGGTATTTATTTATTTATTTATTTATTTATTTATTTGTGGTGTCTCTCAAATTGATGGTTTAAAAAAAGAATATATCTGTATTTTCTGTGTCAGTACCATATAATTAGTCTATTTTAATATGCTAATTACATGATTAGCTTGTTTAAATATATACATGTAGAAAATTCCTTGCCTCTTATGTATTTCGTATTTTTTCTGCTCCAATATTTTTGTAGCCTTTTTTTTCACAAATAAAATAATTAAATGATTTAATTTCAAAAATAAATGAAACCATATAGACATATAGTAGAACCTGCCATAAGGTGGCCCCGCAGACCCCCTGATCTGTCATGTGTAATGTATTCTTTCTACTTTAATCATTCATGCCATGTTCATGTATGTGCAAGACAGCAAAAGAGTCACAGAATTCTCGACGATAATGCAATGCAGGTGGGGAAAAGAAGATCAATGATAGCGAATTCATTCAAACATTAGTAAAATATCTAAGTGACAGGATAGTTGATAATGTTGGAAAATAATGGGGACAACACAACAGACATATCTCTTTATATAAATAGTCAACCAAAAAAAAAATCCCTTTT
>NC_029785.2:22859735-22870608 GCF_000816755.2 Arachis ipaensis
ATCTTTTTTTTTCAAATTTTTAAATTAAAATACTCTTAACATCAAATCTAACTTCCATCTTCATTCCTTCTTCAAACTTGTTCTTTGCTTTCACCAACCATAAATAAAATACACAGTCATTTGTAATTACAATTTCAAACTTTCTTTTTCTTTTTCTTTTTCATCTTTTACCTTCGTTTCACTCATCAATTTTTTATCCTCAAATTTTCAATTTTAGAAATCCTTCAATTTCACTAACATAATGGCAACTACTCTTTCAACTCTCAGCCTTCGTTTTCTTTCATCCTCTTCACCCTCTTATTTTACACCCCCCTCTTATTCTGCACTCACTAAACCCTCCCTCCACTTCGCTTTCCACAACAACCACCGCTTGCTTTTCCACCGTGCCACTCACCTTGGCCCCCTAACAAAATTGTATTAGAATTTATAAATTTTAATCAATATTCAAAAGACAAAATACCCATTTTAGATTTTTAGTTCATTTTTTTCTATACATAAAAGACTTTATTTAATATTTAATCAAACAAAATCATGACAAGTGTCCAAATCATAGGATAGATCAGAAATAAAAGGTTAGGGATCTCCTAAAGGGTTATCTAGCACAATCAGATTTGCTAGAAATAAAAGAAAAGAGTAAAGTTGTTTAGTAAAGAAGAGACAAAAAAGCTATTGAGAAAAAAATCAGAGTTGCTAGCTTGAAATTTCTTTATGTAGGTTTATGGCGGACATTGCTACAGTTTCTGGCGGTACCGTAGCTACTCAAATACAAATTGATTTCTGGCTTTCCAAACACTCCAACAGAGGCTGGTCACGAACTCCATCACCATTCTTCTTCCTTGTTGCTGTTGGCTCGCCCCTTTCATCGAGACCCACCAAGCAAAGAAGCTACAAAACTAAAGATCGAAAGGAAGGTGCCGAACTGACGTTCTTGTCCATACTTCTCTTGCTTCCGTGTATCTGGCCAGACAGTGCACACTAGATTCATCTTCATCATTGCAGTGGGAGCACCGCGAGGGGGTGTTCGGGAACCGACGATTGAGTGTCTCCATGACTGGGAGCCGTTCATGTAAAGCCTTCCAAATGAATATCTGCACTTTATGAGGGAGTCTCGGTTTTCACAATTTCTTCCATATCCCTAATTGTTGCAGATCAATAAGGCGCTGGTGAAGAGATGGGACATGATAAAACTAGTAAGCGATTTGATATCCTGAAGCTATATCGTAAGACTTTGATTTATTGAGGACCTATTGAATTTTGTCTTCCTCCTCTATTTTGATTGATTGGATTCTGAGACTTATTTTAGGTGAAAACACTTATTCAATCAGCACCTGGTCCCATTCTCTGTTTTGGGTTTGCAGGTCTTGAACCCAAAAAAGCCTGTTAATCTGCAGATTATGAGCTTGTACTTGGTTGATATGAAAGGTGTAAAGGGGAGGAAGCCAGGGCTTACTGAGGATGCCGATTGTTATTCCAAGGCCCACCTGACAGTTTAATCCTTTCTCTACTACATTTCTAGCTTCCAAGATGCTTCTCCATCCCTATAAAGATACATTTCTAACCTTTGCTCTCATTATGTTTCTGAACCTGTAGTATTTTCCTTTTAGTATTTTGGCTAGCATTGAATTAGGTTGTGACATTAGTCTCCATAATTGCTTTCCTAGGAGAGTTAAATTATGTGCTTTATGATCTTTGATTTTTAGCCCTCCTTCAGCCTTTGGTTTAGTCATAGTATCCCAGCCCACCCATGTCATGTGCCTTTCATTACCATGTTTCCCCCATCAGTATTAATTTAGAATAGTATAAATTTTTGTGATCTGCTCCCTGGCTGGCGTTCTACGCCAGCAATGCTGCCTGATGAGCGGATAATTTAAACGCTTTTTGGCATTATTTTTACATAGTTTTTAGTATACTTTAGTTACTTTTTATTATATTTTTATTAGTTTTCATTCAAAAATCACATTTCTGGACTTTACTATGATTTTGTGTGTTTTTCTGTGATTTTAGGTATTTTCTGGCTGAAATTGAGGGACTTGAGCAAAAATCTGATTCAGAGGCTGAAGAAGGACTACAGATGCTGTTGGATTCTGACCTCCCTGCACTCGAAATGGATTTTATGGAGCTACAGAAACCCAATTGGCGCACTCTCAATTACGTTGGAAAGTAGACATCCAGGATTTCTAGCAATATATAATAGTTCATACTTTGCACGAGTTTTGATGATGCAAACTAGCGTTCAAACGCCAACTCCCTGCCCTATTCTGGAGTTAAACGCCAGAAACAGGTTGCAAACCAGAGTTAAACACCAAAAACAGGCTACAAACTGGTGTTTAACTTCAAAAAGAGTCTCTACACATGAAAGCTCAATGCTAAGCCCAAGCACACACCAAGTGAGCCCGGAAGTGGATTTCTGCATCACTTACTTATCTTATGTAACCCTAGCTACTAGTTTAGTATAAAAACTACTTTTAGTGATTTATTTCACATCTTTTGATCATATTTTGAATAATTTTATGTTCAGATATCACGTTTAGGGGGGCTGGCCATTCGGCCACGCCTTGACCTCCATCACTTATGTATTTTCAACGGTAGAGTTTCTACACACCATAGATTAAGGAGTGGAGCTCTGCTGTTCCTCATGAATTAATGCAAAGTACTATTGTTTTTCTATTGAATTCAAGCTTATTCTTATTCTAAGATATTCATTCGCACACAAGAACATGATGAATGTGATGATTATGTGACACTCATCACCATTCTCACTTATGAACGCGTGCCTGACAAACACTTTCGTTCTACATGAAAACAAACTTGAGTGCATATCTCTTAGCCTCCTGGTTCGTGGTATAGGCTAGAATTATTGGCGGCCATTCCTGAGATCCGGAAAGTCTAAACCTTGTCTGTGGTATTCCGAGTAGGATCTGGAAAGGGATGACTGTGACGAGCTTCAAACTCGCGAGTGTTGGGCGTTTGACAGACGCAAAAAGGATCAATGGATCCTATTCCAACATGATCGAGAACCGACAGATGATTAGCCATGCGGTGACAGTGCATTTGGACCATTTTCACTAAGAGGACGGGAAGTAGCCATTGACAACGGTGATGCCCAACATACAGCTTGTCATGGAAAGGAGTATGAATGATTGGATGAAGACAGTAGGAGAGCAGAGATTCAGAGGGAGCAAAGCATCTCCATACGCTTATCTGAAACTCTCACCAATGAATTACATAAGTATCTCTATCCTATTCTACATTTTATTTATAATTCAATTATCTTAAATCCCATAACCATTTGAATCTGCCTGACTGAGATTTGCAAGATGACCATAGCTTGCTTCAAGCCGACAATCTCCGTGGGATCGATCCTTACTCACGTAAGGTTTATTACTTGGACGACCCAGTGCACTTGCTGGTTAATTGTGCGAAGTTATGAAAAAGAACTAAGATTATGAACGTGCGTATTAAGTTTTTGGCGCCGTTACCAGGGAATGAACAGTCACGATTTCGTGCACCAAGTTTTTGGCGCCGTTGTCGGGGATTGTTCGAGTTTGAACAACTGACGGTTCATCTTGTTGCTCAGATTAGGTAATTTTATTTTAATTTTAAGTTTTTGTTTTTTATTATTTTTATTTTCAAAAAATTTTCAAAAAAAAAAGGAAATTTTATTTTGTTCTTCAGAATTTTTAAGAATGAATTCTAGAGTTTCATGATGATTTGTTGAAATCTGGCTGGCTGTGAAGCCATGTCTAATTCTTTTGGACCGAGATTTCAACTTATCATCACAAGAGTCCATGGACTCCCATCTGATCAGCTGTTGTATGCCTGATTTGTATGCTAAAGTTTGGCTGGCCATTGGCCATATCTAGTGTTTTGGACCGGAACTTTCACTAAAAGCTTGGCTGGCTAGTAAGCCATGTCTAATTCCTGGACTGGAGTTTTAGATTAACATTGCATGATTCCTAGAATTCTCATTAGAAATTTTGAAATCCTTATTTTTTTTTTCCAATTAATTTTCGAAAAATTACAAAAAAATAATAAAATCATAACAACCAAAAAATTTAATGTTTCTTGTTTGAGTCTTGTGTTAATTTTTAAGTTTGGTGTCAATTGCATGTTTTTAATTTTCACTAAAAATTTTCGAAAAATTCATGCATGGTGTTCATCATAATCTTCAAGTTGTTCTTGATGATTTCCCTTGTTTGATCTTTGCATTTTCATGTTTTGTGTCTTTTCTTGTTTTTCATATGTATTTTCAATTTGTTAGTGTCTAAAGTTTGAAAATTTCTAAGTTTGGTGTCCTGCATTTTTTTTCTTTTCTTAAAAATTTTCAAAAATAAGTCTTGATGTTCATCTTGATCTTCAAAGTGTTCTTGGTATTCATCTTGACATTCAAAGTGTCCTTGCATGCATCATGTGTTTTGATCTTGAATTTTTATATTTTGCATCATTTTTATATTTTTCTCTCTCCTCATTAAAAAATAAAAAATATCTTTTCCTTATTCTCTCATAAATTTTCGAAAATTTGAGTTGACTTTTTCAAAACTTTTTAAAATTTAGTTGTTTCTTATGAGTCAAGTCAAATTTTCAATTTAAAAATCCTATCTTTTCAAAATATTTTTTTTTAAATCAAATCTTTTTCATTTTTCTTTCATATTTTCGAAAATTCAAATTGATTTTCAAAATATTTTTTCTTATTTTATTCCATATTTTTTCAAAATCTTTACTAACAATTAATGTGATTGATTCAAAAAATTTTTTGAGTTTGTTACTTACCTATTAAGAAAGGTTCAATCTTTAAATTTTAGAATCATATCTTTTAGTTTCTTGTTAGTCAAGTAATCAATTTCAATTTTCAAAATAAAATCTTTTTAATTTCCAATTCAAATCTTTTTCAAAATGATTTTCAATCATATCTTTTTCAATGTCAATCGTATCTTTTTCAAAATCAATTTCAAAATCTTTTCTAACTTCTCACCCTTTCAAATTTGATTTTCAAATCTTTTTCAATTAACTACTTGACTTTTTGGTTTATTTTTAAAATTTTTCTATTTCAATCATATCTTTTTCAAAACCATCTAACTAACTTTTTTCTCACCAATTTTTGAAAACCATTCCCCTCTTTTTCAAAATTTCTTTTTAATTAACTATTTGTTTTACATTTTAATTTGATTTAATTTTTCTTTTTAAATTTTGAATTATAACTAATAGTAAAAAAAACAAAAATATTTTTATTTCATTTTATTTAATTTTCGAATTCTTCCCCCTCTCATCTCTTTCTATTTATTTATTTATCTACTAACACTTCTCTTCTACTCATAATTCGAACCCCCTCTTCTCCCATGTGTTCAAATTTTTTTCTCTTCTCTTCTTCTACTCATAAAAGGAAATCTCTATACTGTGACATAGAGGATTCCATATTTTCTTTTCTGTTCTCTTCTTTTTCATATGAGCAGGAACAAGGATAAGAACATTCTTGTTGAAGCTGACCCTGAACCTGAAAGGACTCTGAAGAGGAAGCTAAAGGAAGCTAAGGCACAACCCTCTGGAGAGGATCTGACAGAAATTTTCGAAAAAGAAGGAGACATGGCCGAACCTAATAACAATGGTAGAGATGCAAGGAAGATGCTTGGTGACTTTATTGCACCCTCTTCTAACTTCTATGGAAGAAGCATCTCACTTCCTGCAATTGGAGCAAACAACTTTGAGTTTAAGCCTCAATTAGTTTCTCTAATGCAACAGAACAGCAAGTTTCATGGACTTCCAACGGAAGATCCTCATCAGTTTTTAGCTAAATTCTTGCAAATCTGTGACACTGTCAAGACCAATGGAGTTGATCCTGAGGTCTACAGGCTTATGCTTTTC
Source organism: Arachis ipaensis (assembly GCF_000816755.2). NCBI lineage: Eukaryota > Viridiplantae > Streptophyta > Magnoliopsida > Fabales > Fabaceae > Arachis > Arachis ipaensis. Next base: position 22,865,595 of record NC_029785.2, read on the forward strand.
CCTTTTGCTGTAAGAGACAGAGCTAGAACATGGTTGGATTCACAACCTAAGGATAGCCTGAACTCTTGGGATAAGCTGGTCAATACTTTCCTGGCCAAATTCTTTCCACCTCAAAAGATGAGCAAGCTTAGAGTGGAAATCCAAACCTTCAGATAGAAGGAAGGAGAATCCCTCTATGAAGCTTGGGAAAGATACAAGCAACTGATCAAAAGGTGTCCTACTGACATGCTTCCAGAATGGAGCATCATAAGTATATTCTATGATGGTCTGTCTGAGTTGTCAAAAATGTCATTAGACCATTCTGCAGGAGGATCTCTTCACGTGAAAACCCCTGCAGAAGCTCAGGAACTCATTGAAATGGTTGCAAATAACCAGTTCATGTACACCTCTGAGAGGAATCCTGTGAACAATGGGACGCCTCAGAAGAAGGGGATTCGTGAAATTGATGCTCTGAATGCCATATTGGCTCAGAACAAAATATTGACTCAGCAAGTCAATATGATTTCTCAGAGTCTGAAGCAACCATAGTCTCTGATCTATCCAAGACCACACTAAGTTTCATGAATGAAACAAGGTCCTCCATTAGAAATTTGGAGGCACAGGTGGGTCAGCTGAGTAAGAAGATTACTGAAACTCCTCCCAGTACTCTTCCAAGTAATACAGAAGAAAATCCCAAGAGAGAGTGCAAGGCCATAACCTTACTTGGTGTGGCCGAATGCCCAGAGGAGGAGGAGGAGGTGAATCCCAGTGAGGAAGACCTCATGGGACGTCCTCTGAATAGAAAGGAATTCCCATTTGAGGAACCAAAAGAATCTGAGGCTCATACAGAGACCATAGAGATTCCATTGAACTTCCTTCTGCCATTCATGAGCTCTGATGAGTATTCTTTCTCTGAAGAGGATGAAGATGTCACTGAAGAGTAAGTTGCTAAGTATCTAGGAGCAATCATGAAGTTGAATGCCAGTTTATTTGGTAATGAGACTTGGGAGGATGAACCCCCCTTGTTCACCAATGAACTGAGTACATTAATGAGGCAAACTTTACCTCAGAAGAAACGGATCCTGAAAAGTTCTTCATACCTTGTACCATAGGCACCATGACCTTTGAGAAGGCTCTATGTGACCTTAGGTCAGGGATAAACCTCATGCCACTCTCTGTAATGGAGAAACTGGGAATCTTTGAGGTACAAGATGCAAGAATCTCACTAGAGATGGCAGACAAATCAATGAAAAAGGCTTATGGACTAGTAGAGGACGTGCTAGTGAAGGTTGAAGGCCTTTACATCCCTGCTGATTTCATAATCCTAGACACTGGAAAGGATGAGGATGAATCCATCATCCTTGGCAGACCCTTCCTAGTCACAGCAAACGCTGTGATTGATGTTGACAGAGGAGAGTTGGTCCTTCAGTTGAATGAGGACTACCTTGTATTTAAGACTCAAGGTTCTCCTTCTGTAACCATGGAGAGGAAGCATGAGAAGCTTCTCTCAATACAGAGTCAAACAAAACCCCCACATTCAAACTCTAAGTTTGGTGTTGGGAGGCCATAACCAAACTCTAAGTTTGGTGTTGAAAGGCTAACCAAACTCTAAGTTTGGTGTTAAGAGGACCCAACCTTGCTCTGATTATCTGTGAAGCTCCATGAGAGCTCACTATTAAGCTATTGACATTAAAGAAGCGCTTGTGGGAGGCAACCCAATGTTATTTAATTATATCTATTTATTTTCCATTGCTATTTTATATTTTCTTTAGGTTGATGATCATGTGAAGTCACAAAAACTACTGAAAAATCAAAATCAGAATGAAAAATAGTATTAAAAATAGCTCACCCTGGAGGAAGAGCTTACTGGCGTTTAAACACCAGTAAGAAGCATCAAACTAGCGTTTAACGCCAGAAAGAAGCATCAAGCTGGCATTAAACGCCAGAAACAAGCACCAGACTGGTGTTTAACGCCAGAACAGAGCATGGAATTGGGGTTTAACGCCAAGAATGGGAGAAAGGCTGGCGTTAAACGCCAGAAACAAGCAGCAAGCTGGCGTTTAACGCTAGACATGCTTTCTAAGGGCGTTTTGCACGCCTAAATGGAGTAGGGATGTTAAGTCCTTGACCCCTCTGGATCTGTGGATCCCACAGGATCCCCACCTACCCCACCTCTTCTTCTCTCCTCTTCACACCTTTTCATAACAATCTTCCCCAAATTTCCTTCACCAATCACCTCCATACCTCTTCCCCAAATGTCCTTCTCCACACTAGAGCCAAACCCCCAGACATACCATTTGGATCAACCATACAACAATTATTTAAACCATAACATCTCATTTTCGTCTCCACTTGTCAAGGTTGGTTCTTAGTCTCACATAGAAACACAACATCGGGAAAGTGGGATGACATCGTCCCTTTTAAGTTATGGATTGTCAGGGATCTTCCAAAACCCCGACAATTCAATATGAAGACTTTCATGGACCTTGGGGTGCCAATTTGTGGCTGGCACCCTCCACCAAATCATTTTTGACTTGATCTTCCATCAAACATACTCTCTTTTGGTTTTCAACATTTTTTTCATTATTTCTTCGCTTTGTTCCACTAATATCCATAACTGCTCCTATTTCTCCTCTCACCAGTTTTTTCATAGTTGGATTCCGTTTGCTGTATATGTGATTGGAATGAATTTTTTGCAACGGATCACACTTTATTGGCGAAGAGACATCTACAATTGTCTATGCAAAATTTGTTTCTGGGTCTTCCCCTCCTCTATCCTCCATACCTTCATGAACCTTTGTAGACTGATCAAAACTCCCCTAACCCTCCTTACTCTCTTTCATAGACAAATTAGAGAAGCTATTCAGGAGCCATCTTGGCATTGATTTTTTCAGTGGCTGTTCTATTGTCGTTCCTACTATCTCTGGGTTTTTAGATCTTACTTCATGATTAACATTGACCCCTCCTTCCAACCTGGTCTGCTTTTATCCAGTCACCAAGTTTGTCTAACTGTATATCTTTTGTGGCAAAATCTACAATGAAACCAGGACAAAACTGAAAAACATACCCCCAATTGAGTACAGTAGATGCATACATTACCAATGCATTTGTATCTCAGCCCCACCTCAACATTTTTCTGATTCGGCCCTATCAAATTAACATTGTCTTTGATTCGTTTCCCAACATTAACCTCAATTTTCGCCTTGATTATTCTGGATTCTTTTTCCCTAACTTCAAATATTCCGACATCAATCATCTTTCTAATGCTACTGCCTATCTTTTTTTCAGTCTTTAGCATTTTAAAACTCTCAGAAAGATCCCAAAATTGAATCCAGGTCAAAAAGATTTCTATAATAATGTTCTTCTCCTCCTAATCCTCCTTCTTTCATCTTCTTATAGGTAGTCCAAGTCAAAAAGATTTCTATAATGTTCTCCCCCTTTCGATCCTCCTTCTTTCATCTTCTTACATGTAGCACATAGTCCTTGACTAGCCAAGGAGCTCACTGTTCAATACGAATCACATTCGGTTCTTTTTCAAAAAAGAACTGAAATTGATTCTTTTCACGTGCAACAACCCGAAACCCATTCGGCCTACCCTAGATGGCACTTAATGCATTCTCCATAATTCCTATTGAGAAAGTATTATCAGTAAAAACTCTTTCGATAAGGATATTTACACACGCATTAATTTCTTATCTCACATCCTCTTCCTCCTAAACAACCACATTCTCTGGTTCTTCGTCACTCTCTTGATTGGCACCTCGGTCAGAGTCTCCTTCCTTCTCCATGGTGATATGTTGCACTAACTTTGAAGGTGAGAAAAAAGAGATTAACAGGATTGAGAATTGGCACAAAAAAAATTAATTGTATTCAAGAAGTCTCACAGAACATTAGAGAAATCTAATTAGATCACTATTATGAACAAGAAAATTTAATCTCTGACTTTTAGTTTATTTCAAGAGACTAAAATAGTATTTTGACATTAATGTTAAAATGACTAAATACCAGTAGAATTAATTAAATTTTCTATTGTATTAAAAATTAGAAATTAAATTTAATTTCAAAAAGATTAAAAATATTATTTTAGGAATATTTTTTTTATTGTTTAAGAAATTTAAAATTTGAATTTCATTTTAGAAAGACTAAAATAACCTCTTAAGATTAATCCTATAAAAGTATTTTAGTTTTTTTAAAATTTAAAGTTAAAAGGTTCTTTAGTCTTTTACAAACTATCCAAATGAGTATTTTGACCATCTTAAAATTAAATTAAGACTTTTAATTTCTAATACAATCAAACAAATCTTAATCAATCCAATAACGATATTTTATTTTGCCTTTTCAAAAATATTGCTAATAAGGTATTTCAGTCCATTAAATTGAACTAAATATGTTTTTTTGTATTTTAAAATAACATTTTATTATCTAATACAGTAAAATAATTTTAGTTTATCTTATAAAGATAATTTAGTCTTTTAAAATTATTGATAAAAATATGTTTTTTTATAGCCTTTTTTAAATTCAACCTAAAAAAGTTATGTAATTAAGTCTTTATTGTCAAAAACATTAAAATTAACGGAATATTTTTGTCAAAAAATATGTGATAAAAAATCTAATTAAGTTCTTAGTTGTAGATACATTTAATTTACAAAAAAAATATTCAATTGACTCTAACCCTTTTTATATTAGAAAAGACCTAATTATAAAATTAAAAATACCATAAAAATTTAGTTGAAAGAAAAAGAATATAAAGACCTAATTATAAATTTAGTAAAACTATAAAGACCAACGGAATAATTAAACCAAAATTATTTAGATATTTTAGCAACTAACAAAAAGTGCATTTTGATCTTCGTAAAATCAAATTCAAATTTAATTTGTAATACAATCAAATAATTTTATAACAGTATTTTAAGTTTTCCAAATTCAAACTAAAATTTGTAATTTCTAATACAATTAAACAATCTTATTCAATTTTATAAAATTAAGGATATTTTAATCCTTTTAAAAATAACTCTAAAAAGTATTTTGTCGAATA
>NC_029785.2:22870775-22874760 GCF_000816755.2 Arachis ipaensis
ATACGTTATTTATAAAAAAATTTGTTCCCCTATACTTTTTTTTATCAGAAATACCAGTTTATCAAACTTAAATGTTTGAATTAGATTGTCTTGAATGAGATTATGATTTACTTTGGTAAAACTTTTTTTTTTAAAAGTAGCTTATAAAAATTAGCTTTTAAAAGATAATTTTTTAAAAAGTGTAGTATTTATGTTTAGTAAATTAAATTAAAAATAATTTTTAATAAATACAAGTAGCAATAATTACGTTTAGTAAAATAATTTTTAAAATTTTAAAAAAGATTATGAAAAACATAAATTTAAGCGTTAAATTTGAAAATTAGTTAATATATGAGATTATATTAGACTTTTAAATTTTAAAAAGTACAAGCCAACTTTAAAAAGCTCCACCTTAGTTGCTTTCAAAAGTACTCGTGTAAAACACCGATTAAATGAAAATTAAATAATAATTAAATAAATATGGCCCATTAGGGGTGAAAAATTTTAGAATCATAATTTAGAAATCTAAATGTGATATTTGGATTCGGTGTAACACCCTACCATACAGAGACTTATGCTTAAGTCATAATTCAGAGATGGCAAGGTATTACGACCTCTAAAATAAAAATTTAGTACGTATAGTAGTATGAATGATTGATTATAACTAGAAGCCTTGTAGAAAAAAGGGGTAAACAAAAACCGCAACTTGAGGCGGATTTTTTCGAGTGAAAAAATGTACTTTTCTGTGAAAAAATACGTAATGACGCGTATTGGAAATTTAACCAGCAGTACCGGCTTAGACTGTTTGATACTGTAAGTGAAAAAATAAATTATGAGCCAGAGATATTAAGAAAGTAAACTTGATTATTTGGAAAAGTAAAAATAATTAAAACGCGACTTAAAATACTAATCCTAAAAGTTTTAGTCTAAAATTGAGCCAACGAGTTAAATTAAGTTAACTGGGCTCAAGTGGCTCAAGCCTACACTATATAAACCCCCTTCTCATCATAAAACAACATATTCCTCCCATTTTTGAAGAGAGAACATAGTGAAGAAGAAGAGAGGGCCTTAGGTGAGTGACATTATTTACTCTCAACTTTAATCCTCCATAACTTCTTCTCCGTTCGCTGTTCCGATTGACAAGTCGTTTGCAGCCACCTGTTGCTCTCTTCACCTTCTTCGATATTATCTAGGTATTGTGATAAGTATCTCATTGTCCTATATCCATTTTTGTTTTTCTCTCTGATTTTGTATTTTGGTTTGAGTTTTGAAAAAATCTTGTGATTTTGGTTATTTAAAAATGTTCTAGTATGAGCTATTAATGAGTTTTATCAATTATTTCTATGGGTTAAGATAAAAAAATCTTCAAACCCTTGTGATTTATGAGATTTTATAAATTCTAGGTTGATGTATGTATGAAATTATGTATATTAGAGTATTTGGTGCTTTTAAGTACAGATTTGGAACTTGGAATTAGCTTGTGGAGGTTTTGGGTGAGCCTTGGAGGGAAGAACTCAAGTGATGGGTGTGAACCGCCGTCATTAAATGTACGATTTAAGTTTTATTTAAGTGCCGTGTTGTGTGATGAGAATTCCTAGGTTAGATGCCCTAGGATTAAACTTGAATGGTATGTTTGAATGAATTGACATGTGTAGTGAATGTATAGAGAAAATTGATGTTTCATTTAAGAAATTGATGTAGGTAATTATTGTGCACATATGAATTTGTATTGAATTGATGAATTTGGTTCAGAGGCCGGAAAAAGGTAAGGATGGAAAATTAGTATTGAATGTATGAAAAATTGAAATAATTAATGGATTAGTGAAAAGTGTGATGTTGAGGTGTTAGATTAATAGATTTGAGTTAAAATATGAAGATCGAGTAGGTTTGAATTTGGTTGAATGTAAATGTGTGTTTGAGTTAGTTTGGGATCATTTTTTAGTATTGAAAACTACTTTGTCTTGTGAAATTTGAAAAATTGGTGAATTCTACTTTTTAGTAAAAACTGATTTTTAGCCAATTTCGGCAAGCTGTATCTTGATCCTTGGAGATAAACATTTTACAAAACTAGATTTTTATGAAAGTTCAATTATCAATCTTTACAACGGTTCAAGAATGGTTGAAAAAGAAATTTTTTAAAAAAGATATGAAGATTTGAAAATTGGGTTCAGAAACTGAATTTTTCACTTATAAGTTTTTTGTAATTCTGCAACATCATGCGTACGCGGAGGTGCCACGCGACTTGAGCATTAGGTGTTGCCCAGTGATCTCGCGTACGCGGAAGTGCCATAATTGCAAACTTGCGTACGTGGACATAGTAGGCGTCGCGAGCATAATCTATTGTTTCAATTCTCGCGACGCGGGTGAGGTGATGCATACGCGATATGTCAAAGTTTCACCTCATGCGTACGCAAACCATGCGTGTTTACACACAACCTCTAAATTTTGTAAAAATATTTTTTTTAAGTATTTTAACCATTCTTTTGGCCTTTTTAAACTTTTATACACCCTAATGAGAGTCTAGAGCCTATGTGATTAAGAATAGAGGAGTTGGAAATGAGAATTAAGAAGACGAGTTGGTAAATTGATAAAAGGAGGATAAATCGTGAAGTGACGATGGACAAGAAATAAGGTAATGATGAATAGTAAATGATTATGATATTAAAGGATGAGGATGAAGGTATTTGAATGAGATATGATGAGGGTGAGCTTGATGTTAAGAGGTGATGAACGATTGTTTTTGATTGGGCATGAAGAGAATGGTTTTCAAAATGATTTACTTGCAGTGGAGTGATTTCACTCGTTGCAGTGGAGTGATTCCATTTGCCTTTACTTACAGCAGAGTGATTCTACTTATCCCAGCAGAGTGATTCTACTTGCCTATGATTGTCATGGAGTGATTTCATGTGCTGTAGTAGAGTAATTCCGCTTGCTCCGAACATGTCGGGTTTGGCTGTATAACCGACATATGATATCATCAGTCATAGGACAGGCATACATCATTTGCATATGTTTAATTTGTTTGGATTTGCTCTTCTTGTCTTGACTTGCCTATTTGTGCATAATTAAATGTATATGTGCTAAATGATTTACTTGAATTTACTTGTGTATTATTTGTTTATCTTGCTTGTGTTTACACAATTGAAATGTCCCTCATACTCATGTCGGTTGACGCTGAGGACTGTTTTTGTTGAGATAAAATGATGTGATGATTAACATAACAAAGACGAATAATAAAATGAATTGATAGAAGTTATATGGATTGATGTGGTGGAGTGATTCCACGTGCTACTGATGGAGGTTTGAGGTGTTGCTATGAAATTACTTAGTCAAGTTAGTTGAGAGTGAAGCCATTTGACAATCGAAAGGCTGCAGAGAATTGGGGGATAGTTAATGAGATAAGAGAGTTAGATTAGAATCTCCTAAGTTAGTTGCCTAATTTTGGATGAATGAGAACTTAGGAATGGAAATGACACGTTGAGGTATGGAGCTTCGGAAAGCTTAGTGAGTTTCTATTATAGTGCATTGTATTTATTTGGCACTTTTACTGTACTGAGAACTCATGGGTCGGGGATTTTCATTCTGTATATATCTTTTGTTTTTCAGATGCAAGTGTAGGTGCTCAACAGTGAGCTATGGTTCATTTGAGAGATGACGAAGATCATTGGACTCTTGTTTTGTATTTTGTTTAGAGTCTCTCTATTTTTATTTTGAAAAACTTATATTATATAATTATTTCATTTGAAACTTGTCTATAGAGACTTTATGTATATTTTGGAAGAGATAGGACCTAATGTTGTCAAACTGATTTTTATTCTATACCTTAACCGGCCTAAACTTCGCAGGTCGCGACTAGTGGCTATTTACTTTTATATATATATAGTCTTTATCTTATCATTCTTTACTGCTTATCTTTATCTTCGCTATAAAGACGCGCTTTATCTATCTGTTATCGATACGTGAGCATTATCCATTCGCGATTTTATTTTTCTCCTTTTCAGCTTTC
>NC_029785.2:22874781-22875030 GCF_000816755.2 Arachis ipaensis
TTGAGCATAAGAATTTGATTATTAGAGTGTTACAACTCCGGTCTTTTAAAAGGTGTAAGTACAAACACATAATATTTTTTATTTACTAAATATAAAATGAGGAACTTGTGCTTTTAAAAAACACAAATACTTCTTCAAAAATTTTACCAAACAAAACTATATATACTTACAAATTCATAAAAAGAAAAACTAATATAATGTCTCGGCAGTTTTTTTTTTTAAAATAAAAAGGTGCCTAATATATATTAT
>NC_029785.2:22875209-22875482 GCF_000816755.2 Arachis ipaensis
ATTATAAAAATATTTTTTATGTAATTTTATTAAAACATAGTTAAATACAAAAAATACACCTAAAACAAATATAGTGTCTTGAAATGTATTTAACACTTGAACACAACTCGACCAAATTTACAAGTTTTGTACATATTTAAATTTAAACTAAATTTCCACCCAAACGTTTTCTTTTCTTTTTAAAATTCTTGGTCCCCAACTGAACTTATATTTTCATGACGAAAGTGCCAAGCACGATAGCAAATAAAAAAAAAAAATATTCTATTCTTCTTA
>NC_029785.2:22875556-22882390 GCF_000816755.2 Arachis ipaensis
TTGTAATAATTTTGGAACCTCTTCATACGATTTAAACTATTCTTTGCCTATACAACACTTAATAATTTCTTCATTCCAGAATTACGCAATTAGTTATAAACTAACACTAATAACATCATTGATCAATAGATTAATAGTAACACGCGGAGCTTGCCCCATTTCAGATAGAAGGATCCTTTTCTTTTGTGATTAAGCTCTTCGATATATAACTCGTCCAATGTTGAGATTAAACTAGTTTCTTCTCTTGTGAATGAGATATATTTCTGGGACTAAGAATACAGAGTATAAATATCTACAAAAGATATCCGAACGCTCTAACTAATATGAGTATATATCTTGGATATAACACAATGAGATAAGAACATACATCTTTCATGGTTTGAGTTGATTTATTTTTTGTAATTTTTTTGAAGAGATGATTGGTTACTTTAAATAATCAGTTACCGACCTTACAATAAATAGTTGTAATGATAATGATCAACTGTATAAATAACCGATGACCTATAACATAAGTTTTTAATTTTGTTAAACTACTAATCGTATTAACTATATTAGATATATATTGAAATATGGATTTAGATAATATTTTTGTAATTAGATACAAGTGAATTATAGATGAACCAACAATTATTTAAACTATAATATCTTATTTTGTCTCTGCTTGTCAAATTTAGTTCTTAATCTCATATAAAAACATAATTTTGAGAGAGTGGAATGACATAATCTTTTTTAAGTTATAGATTGTTAGGACTTAGGAGTCTCTCAAAATTCCGACAATTCTATGTGAGGACTTTCATGGTACTTGAGATGTCAATTTGTGGTTGACATCCTCTATTAAATCATTTTTGACTTGGTCTTCTATCAAACAGACTCTTTTTTTATTTTTAACATTTTTTTCATTATTTTTTAGCTTTGTTCCACTAATATTCATGTCAGATCCAATGCTAATAAATGGTCAAATTTAGAATTAAAAAAAATGAAATATGTAAAGAAAATTAAAGCATTAAGCAGATATGGTAATTTTTTTTGTGGTTAATAAATAGTAATACACTCATTTATAAGCCTCGGTTACTCTATTATTGTGTGTAGAACATCTAAACATATATCTATATAAAGAGCTCCGACATAAAACTAGAAAAAACAACACTACATTACATATCTTCCTTTTAATCCATAATTAATCGTCTTTACTTAACTTGATATATTGTGCCGGATATGGTTGAGCAGCACGGGAATGACAATATCCGGTGAGCTCAACTGCGGCAAATGTCCCTCGGTGGGCATGACCTCGACGATGGACTTCCCACCGAGCTTCTGTTGCATATATTCCGCAACAACGACCGGCACAGCCAAGTCCTTAGTGCTCTGTATGATGTGGCAGGGCACAGTGACTAGACTTAGAAACTCCCTCATGTCAAATTGAAATATGGTTTGTGCCAAACTTAGAGCTATGTCCGGCCTCATGTTGAACAATGTCCTGCTAAACTCTTGCACTGCCACTGAGTCCATGTCGCCACCAACCACCAGTGGCGCGAAGCCGGAGCACCATGCTTTGTAATTTGAGCGGATTCCGTCAAATAGTTGGGTCAGGTCTTCTTGGTGGAAGCCACCATAGTAATCCGTATCATTTAAAAACCTAATTAACAGGTTTCACAAGCAAAGGGAATACATCAATTTAAATTCATATTGTTTAAACATATATAGTAGTAGATTTTTCATTTACATCAAACTTTATCAGAATTCTAATTTTTGAATTATATCATAAACCTTTTGCTAATAAAAGTGTGGGTGTAGTGATGGAGAGACCTGATAACCTGGCCTAAAGAAAATATGGATTCTACCTCTTAGAGAAAACGCTAACTAATAGAAAAAAAAGTTAAGTAGAAATCGAAACTAATTTTTTACCAGTACTTAAATAATCAACATATTTTTATAAGCTAATATTAAGAAAAAGACTCAAATATACCAGTAAAATATGTGTATTGACTAAAATTATTGGCCAACATAAATAAAAATTACTAACTCCTCGACTTTTTCTTAGTTTTATCTTTTAAAATCTGAAAATAAAAGAGTTTAACCAGAGAACTAACATTCTTTTGTTATTAGCTAACTTTTTAAACTGACCTTATTGTTGTCAATAACTACAGTTAATTAAGATACATAAAAATTCTTCTTCAAATAAATTTGATTCTTCTATAATTGATGCTTGTTTAGTTAAAGTACCTTGGAGAAGCAGAGAGCAAGATAAGCTTAGAGAAAAGATGAGGATGAGAAATTGAAGCGATGACACCAACCATAGCCGAGAGAGAGTGACCAACGAAGATGCAAGATTGAACCTGAAGCTCTTCCAAAATAGCAAGTAGATCATAAACAAATCCTTGGAGAGTAGAATATCGTTCAAAGTCATAGTAATCTGGGTTTGTAGTACCAGCACCCATGTTATCATAAAGGATCACACGATACTCTTCAATTAAATGTGGAACAAGGTGTTTCCACACAGATTGGTCAGTCCCAAATCCATGAGCCAGCAACACAATTTGGTTATTATTACTATTATTGTTATTATTCCCCTCTACTCCCACTATTCTCACGTTGTGTGCTTCTTCCACAATCCCCATGAGTAGTAATACTCCCTTTCTCTTCCTCTTTCTATTTTTTGTGTCTCTCTTTTTTGGTTTTGGGTTGGAATATAATATTTTGGAAAGGAAAAAGCTTCAGTCTATGTATGTGCTTTTTGAAAGCTTTGAGTTAATATTGGCAAAGTTAGCTTCTTTGTAAAGAACCATGGTTTGCTTAAGGAGGGTGGTGTGGGGACGAATTTAAAGAATGCTGATTGGCATTGCATGCAATGATGCCAATGGCAAGTTGCTCATTATGCCACAGAGAAAGTATAAGGAACCAATTACATGTGAAACCAACTTAAATAACTTTTTCAAAATTTAAAAAAAAAATTGATTTTAAAATTTGCAAAATCTAGAATTAAGTTTAGAAACACACGCCATCCAAACTCAATCTCAAATGCGACTTTATGGCCCCTCTGTTTACTCTTCCCGCAGTGCGTGCCTCCGCGTCCGTCCGCCCAACATCTTCTCTCGGTGGCACTGTCCCCTTCCCATACAATCGTGATCGCAGGCGATGCTCCATTGCATGCACGCAGCAACCTCCTTCCATCACACATGCGCCACACCACAACCTCTTCTTCCTTCTTTTCGGTTGTGGATACCTAGTTTTGAATGTTTAATTTTTTTCTCCTAAATTTTGGAGTTTTTTTTAGGAAAAGTTTAGGAGACCAGCAATTTTATTAAATTTTGGCCAGCATGTAACCAGCAGAGAAATGTGAGTCATTAGATGAAATCTCACACCAATCTTACACTATTAAATTATCATTGATGGCTATTTGATGGCTACCAATCACAAAAGTAAGTTGCTGGTCCCTAACATTGCTCTTTTTTTTTTTTTTAATTTTTGGACGATATTTCTTCCTCTTTTGAGTTTTCGATAATTTTTTGATTATTTTAGATGTTTGTTTTCTTAGATTTCGGATGTTCTATTTTTTATTTTTTTTGGATTTATTTTGAAATTAAAAAAATAATTTTAAATATCTCTTTTTTTTTGTTAAGTTTGGATATTTCTTTTTGTCATATTTTGAAATTTTTTTATTATAAATTTAAAATTTTTTTTATAATAATTTTGGATAAACTAAAAGAAAACACAATATTTGTAACAAAAATTTTATAACAAAATTTGAATTGTTACAAATTATAATATTTTTGTGACAAAAATTAGTTATTGTTATAGAATAAGAATATTTTGTAACAAGAAGACAATTTGTTGCAAAATGTTCTAATATTTTTTAACAACTTGATTTCTTTTGTTACAAATTATGTTAACTTTTGTAAGGAACTGGTATTTTATTACAAAATTTTTATAAAGTTTTGTAACAAAATATTAAGTTATTGGAAAAATCAACATTTTTATAACAAAATATCTATTTATTTTAAAAATAATTTTTTAAATTTAAACGGTTAAAAATAATTAAAAATGGTTAAAAAATTTAAGCCAAAAATTCTAATTTCTAACCCTTACTTAGTCTCTCACTCTCCCTCCCCAATTTTAACCTACTCTCATACACTCAGTCACTCATTCGCATCTTTTCTCTCACTCATTCATGTCGTAATCCTTTCTCTCACCCATTCATGCTGTAGTTCTAACTCACACGCTGCACTTTTTTCTTTTTTTTCAAAATCACCACCTTTACTCTCAAGTCTCTACTGTCGTTGTTTAGTCCAATAGCCGTTATTGTTCTCACTCTCTGTAAGGCCTTGGACTTTTGGAAGTTTTATTATTAATCAGTTTCGCTTATTTTAATTGTTCAAGACTTTATTCTTAAAAATTATTTTTATTAAATATAACTAAATCAGATTTTGATAATTTGAGTTTAAATTAATTAAGGTTCTTATATAATTTTTATGATTTTGGATATTTTTTATATTTAAATTTTAAAAGTTTTAGTAATTAAAAACTAATGAGAATTTTATATAATTTAATTTGAATATTGAGATTTTGAATCTAATTATATGAACAAAAAAAATTAAGTAAAATACTTCTAATTTTAAATTAAAGCAGTTATTTAAAATTAAAACCAATGAGTAAGTTGACAAATAAATATTATATTCTTAAAATAATTTGAATGAATTATATTTGATTTTCAATTACTACTCTACTTTTTAATTTTATCAAAATTCTTACACTACTCTTATTCCGCTTTTTTTCAAACCTAATCCTAACCCTAACCTATTTTTAAATACACCCACACACTTACCCTCACACATGCACACACACTAAACAAAAGAAGTACAAAAGAGAGGGACCAGAGGAACAAGAGATTGAGAGGAGATGAAGAAGGGAAGAAAAGGAGGAAATGGGAAGATGGCGCCGGTGGAAAAAAATTGCCGTTTGCCGTCGTACAACGGCATGGGCGAAGCAAGGGGAGGTCGTCGCCCCCGTCGAGTTAGAGAGGAAGAGAAAGACAAATAAGGACAGAAAATGACAGTGCTGCTGTCGTTGCTACTGGACTCGTCACTGGAGCCACGATCATCTTCGTCGAAGGAGCTCATCGGCGAGCTACATGCCGTTGTTGGCATAGTTGTTGCCGTCGCTGAGCTATTGCACCGTTTTAGGAGTTGTCTGAAGTAGTACTACCTTAGCACTATTTCAGTTTTTGCTTCTTCCTTTCTTGAACCTGTTTCACTTCTATTTCTATTCTGCTATTCTGATTTTGTTGAGCCTTTGCTTTAACTTGGACTTTCTAGCACCATTTTTTGTTGCTTTTCATCTGATTCGATTCAATTGCTTTCTCCTGGTGATGTAGTCACTGTCGTTATAATGGCAAGTTAATGCTGTTGTTGCTGTTGCAGTTGTGGTTGCTACTGTAGTCTTTTCGACAGTCTCAAATTCATTATTCTAATCACTAAATTCGTGACAACTTGAGATAGGAATTTTTTTCTTAAACTTATTTTATTTGAAGGGGTTGTTATAAATTGATGTTTGAATATATATTTTTAGTGATTGTATGAGTCTTATGAATCAAATTAAACAATTTTGGAGAAATAAAATTGATTAAATAATGGCTGATTTTTAAATAATAATAAAATGGATTAGAAATAATGATTAAAGTCTCTTGGTGGATGGATTAAAATTTATGAATACATTTTTATAAATGATGAGTTGTGATTATTTAATTACTCGAACCATTTGATGAATGCCACAATAAATATGGAAAAAAGTAGAGTGTGTTTTATTTGTTGCAGTTGATTTGGTTGGCTTATAATTAATATAGTAAAAATTTATTTGAAAATAAATAAAGTGTTTGTTAACCATGTTATGATTTGTTAAAATTTGAAATTTATCTCACAAATCTAAGAAACTATTAGCATTTGATTTTAGTATTAATAAATAGAATTAATGAAACTTTAAATGGTGAAAATATCCAAGTTTTAGGCAAATTATGCCAAAAATTTTTTAACAATTTTGAATAAAAGTGAGCAGTAAAATTGTAATAATTAATGTTATATATTGTTTTTAATTTTTGTTTTGATTTTTCACATTTACAGGAATGCTAAAATGATGATAATATGTTAGATAGAAGATTCAAAGATGTTTTAATATATTGATGACACTAATTTTTGTAAAATTTTTAACTTGTAGTTGAACTTGTAGAACTACCTTTGATGTTATTTTGTTTTAAAATAATCTTAGTTAAAATAAAAGATGTTTGAATTATCTATGTTATTATATGTTATATAAATATTGACTTGCTCAGTAAATTAGTGAATATATTAATTAATTAAAAAATATAATTTGACAAATTATGTCTTAAAGGTCAAACATTGTTATCACTTTTGTAACAAATTTTAGTTTTTGTATTAAAAAAAATTGTTATAAAATATTATTTTGTATTGTAACAATTTTATTTTTTATTACAAAAACCTTTTGCGGGACATATGGCAATAATTCTGTGATATTTTTTTTGTTACAAATTTCTTTTATTACAAAATTCATATTTTTTTGCAACATTTTTTTTATAAATACTGCTTTTTTTGTAGTGATGTTTGTTATCATTTGATTTTAGAATTTGTTTTTTAGATTTTGGATGTTTCTTTTCATTAGGTTTTTGGATGTTTCTCATGATAATTTGAATTCACGTTTCCTTCCACGAAAAAACTAAAAAAAATTGCGGATGTTCTTTTTCAATTTTTTTGAAATTGTTTTAAAATTTTAAAAAAAGTTTTGGATATCTCTTTTTTATTAGCTTTTGAATATTTCTTTTGTTAT
>NC_029785.2:22882407-22928982 GCF_000816755.2 Arachis ipaensis
GTTATCAAATGGAATTGGGATTTTTATTTACATAAATAAATTAAATATTTTAATTACTGATTTTCGTAATTTGTAGCGTTTTTACGAAAATGCGTAACATGTCACATTTCATTTATAGAGTAAACGAAATAAACACGTGTCGTGTCGGCAACTGATGCGTGAGCATCTTCTCTATCTTTTCCTAGTGAAAAAAATTTGCACTTGAATTATTAAGTTTGATCAAGATTTGATGTATTTAAGCCACTATGGATGCTACTTTGAGTTGTGCGCAATTCTGTTAATTTCAGGTAGCAATTTGGACGAATTTAGCAAAGTTGGAGCCGAGGATGAAGCAAGGAGAGATTAGAGTTACAAGCCTGCCACACCTACGTCGAACTTGGTTCTTCCCAAGTTCGGCACCAGCATAGAGAGTCTAAGGAGAATTGTGCGTGACCTCCACGCTGAACTTGACAATGGTCAAGTTCAGCGCCAACATGAAACGTTCCAAAGGAATTTGCTCTGCCTCCTCTACGCTGAACTTGGCTCCTTCCAAGTTCAGTGCCAGCTTGAAGACTCTAAAGGGGGAATGCACACACCATTCCATGCTGAACTTGGTTTAATCCAAGTTTGGCGTGGATTCAAGGAAAACAAAGGAAACACACTGCCTCATCCACGTTGAACTTGAGAATTTCCAAGTTCAGCGTGGACCTTAATGAGCCCAATGGTCCCCACTCGTCCCAGGATGCATTACACGTGAAGCTTTGCAAATTTTGATTTAACTTTTATTATTAAAATTAGGAAAAGATATTATTTAGTTTTTAGGAAAAGAATCAGCCCATCGGGCTCATCTCTTCTTTTTTACCTCATTCTGCACTTTACAGTTTTTCAGAATTCTTGTTTTCTCTTTGAACCATGAGCAACTAAACCTCCACTGTTAAGATTAGGAGCTCTGTCTATTGTATGGATTGATACTATTATTTTTCTATTTTAATTCATGTATTGATTTATAATTCAAGAATTATTTTCGTTCTTTATTTTATGAATCTGGGTGGAACGGAAGTATGACCTTGGTTCTAATTGAGTTCTTGTATAACTTGGAAAAGCTCTTTACTTGAACAACAACTTGAAAATAATTTCTCCTAAATTTATAATTATCTGGATTTAACGGGATACGTGACATATTATCCTCTTATATTTAGGTAATTAGAATTTTTGTGGCATATAACTAGAATTGAACTTCACCCTCTAATTGGAATTAATTGACCAAGGAATTGGCGGTTGATGAATTTTAGAGGAGACCAAAAAGGTCTAAGAAATTAAGGTTTAGTCACATATAGTTTGCCATGAATTAAATCTTGCATGAGTAAAATAATTAGTAAGAAAAGTCAATCCAGAAGATAGATATCTCTGAAGTCTTAACTGTTTCTCCATATATTATTCACTACTTGTTTACTGCTTGCTTTTCTGATTCTCTGATTTACTGTTTAATGCTTTTGAACCTCCAAAACACTCTTTTCTGTTTGTCTGACTAAGCCAATCACTTAACCATTGTCGCTTGATCCATCAATCCTCGTGGGATCGACCCTCACTCACCTGAGGTATTACTTGGAACGACCTGGTGTACTTGCCGGTTAGTTTGAGGATTGTAAATTTCGCATCAAGTTTTTGGCGCCGTTGCCGGGGATTAACTGTGATTGACAACTATTAGTTGTTTGATTACTTAGATTAGGCATTTTAGTTTTAATTTTATTTAATTTTGTTCCTTAATTTCGAGTTTTCAGTACTATTATTTTTCCTTAATTTCTGAAATTAAGTTTGGTGTTACCTAATTTATTTTAGTTTAATTTTTCTGTTTAATTTTTCTCAAGAATTTCGAAAATTTTAGCATGCTTATTGATCATTATTTTCGAAAATTTTTAGTATTGAGTAGTAAGTATTTTATCTTATTTCTTTACACAGGTTACCTCACTGGGAATTCTCTACACTCTGACGTAGAGGATCCTATCTTTTCTTGTCTTCTGTCTGTTTATGAGCAGGAACAGGGACAAGGAACCCCTTTTAGACTTTGAATCTGAACCTGAAAGGACTTTTAGGCGGCGTTTACAACAAGCAAGACTTTACAAGGCTGCAGAGTCTAATATGGATCATAATAATGCTGCTAATGCCAATATGGCAAATCCGAATGGGAATGAACAACCCAGAAGAGTGCTTGGATCTTACACTGCTCCTAATGCAGATCTTTATGGCAGAAGTATTGTGGTACCTCCTATAGCTGCAAACAACTTTGAACTGAAGCCACAGCTAGTTACTCTTGTGCAACAAAATTTTCAATATCATGGACTCCCTCAGGAAGATCCAAATAAGTTTATTTCTGATTTTCTGCAGATTTGTGACACTATGAAGACCAATGGAGTGAACCCTGAGGCCTGTGACGCCGAACTTTCCTTTCTTCAAGTTCGGCATAGACCTAGTCAATGGGGCCTATAATCCATTGAAATCC
Source organism: Arachis ipaensis (assembly GCF_000816755.2). Lineage (NCBI taxonomy): Eukaryota > Viridiplantae > Streptophyta > Magnoliopsida > Fabales > Fabaceae > Arachis > Arachis ipaensis. The sequence goes on from NC_029785.2 coordinate 22,884,887, forward strand.
CATCGAATCACAACCAAATCCCCATACATCTGGTCCCCACCACATTCCAAGATTTCCTCCCCTTTTTCCCATCACTTTCACCCCTTTCCATAACAGCCCGTGCCCCCTCTGCCACCCCAACTTTGACCAACCCCACAACTCTTCCCAATAGAGCACCTGCAACCCTGCCTCCCTTGACCACACATTCAACCCCTCTTCCCAACATTACCACATACTGCACCCTCTACCCTTTTCCCAACCCCATCTCGTGCAGTCCCCCCTTTCCCAAAACAAAACCGTGACCCCCCCTCTCCTCCCCTCCTCCTTATACACGTCCCATCTCCCTCCATACCCATCCCATTATACCCAGAACATTACCCTTCCTTTATCCTCTTCACCATAGCACCCTTCAATACAACCAAACCCCCAAACCTTCACCTGTATCACCCCCCACCCCAACCGAACCCTTCCTCCTCTCACGTCCCCTATTCTGTCATGCCTCCCCCTCCTTCCTCAACCCCTTTCTTTTGTCTGTTTCGTTCCTGATTAAAAAAAACAGAAAAAAATATTTTAGCATTAGTTTTTATTTACTACTGTTTAAATTTTTGCCCCTCTTTCTTCTTTCCCTTTGTATTTCCTTATTTTGCTCGAGGACGAGCAACAATTTTAAGTTTGGTGTTGCTGCTCCGCTGTTTTTATTTGGTTTATTTCTATGACACCAAAGACCACCCAACCTTCCAAGAAGAGAAAAGGAAAGGAACCGGCCACCGGTTCTCATGATTCAAGATGCTTCCGCTCTAAGGTGAATGAAGAGCACTTTTATGAAGTTACTAGCAAGAGACCGGTTTTACCGAAAGTGCGGTTCAATCTCCAACCGGATGAATATCTGGAAATCTCGCGGGAGATTCAGAGAAGAGGATGGCAGCTTCTATGCAATCCACACACACAGGTGGGACAATTACTTATAAGGATGTGTCTAGAGTCAATGCAAGAGACCACAAAAGCTTTATAAGGGGAAAAGTCATTGATTTCAGCCCAGAGATTATCTGGCAGACCCTCCAATTACCACGGACTATGCCCTCACTCGATTCTTACAGTGAGAGGGCAGAGAGTGATCAGCGACTGGAGCAAGTAATCGCTGACATATGCATTCCAGATGCCCAGTGGAAACTGGGGGCAGAGGGGAAGCCAGGCCATATCAGAGTTGGTGACCTGACACCTCTGGCTAGGGGATGGCACCATTTTATCCGCCGGTCTATCATGCCCATAAGCAACCGGTCCGAGTGTACTATGGACCGAGCCATCATGATTCACTGCATTCTGTTAGAGAAGCCAATGGAGTTGGCGGACGTTATTGCTGAGCAGATTTACCATGTCACCGCCAACACCAAGGACAATGCCAGGTTGGGCTTCCCACATCTCATCTTCTGCCTCTGTGAGGCCGCTAAGGTTAAGATTGAGAATGACTTCCCCATTGATGCATGGAAACTTGTCTCTCAACAAATTTCTCTCGGCAAGTATACCGAATTGTCGTCAAGTAAAAACTCACAATAGAGTGAGGTCGAATCCCACAGGGATTGATTGGTCAAGCAACTTTAATCAGAGGAATGTTCTAGTTGAGCTAAGCAAGAATTGAGTTGAGATTTGCAGAAAAGTAAATGGCGGGAAAGTAAATAACAGAAAATGTAATTGCTGGAAGTAAATGACAGAATGTAAATGACGGAAAGTAAATTTCAGAATCTTAAATGGGGATTTGGGGAAATGAACATAAAGGTAAATGGCAGAAAGTAAAGAGAATGGGTAAGATCAGAAGTGAGGGATTCATTGGGCTCAGGAGATGTTGTATTCTCCGGATCAAGTTCATTCTCATCTCTTCCTCAATCAATGCATTCATTGATCTCCTTGGCAATCTTAAGTGATTGGATTCCAATTTCTTGGCAACCCAATCTCTCAAATCTTGATCAATAGCCAATTCCTTGGTCTAATTTCTCATGAGAAGAGATGAAGTATGGTCACTGATTATACCACATGTATTTCCAAATCAAAGTGTTGGTAGGATTATATGTCATCATATCCATCCAAACCCCAATTTGGTCCAACATGAGAAAGCATTTCTAGCATGATCTCTTCATTCCTCTTCCAAGGTCCGAAGAGATCCAAGTATGAATAGCTTCTTTTCCAAGACAACTACCCAATAGGATGAAGATTGAAAGCTTTCTAGTAAAATCAAGAGAAAAGAAAGAAGAAGAATAATGAAAACTATTATTGATCCATCAAATTACAACAGAGCTCCCTAACCCAATGAAAGGGGTTTAGTTGTTCATGGCTCTGGAAATGGAAAGCGTAAATGAAAAGTACATTTTCCAAAATAAAACTAGAAGTTGCAGAGAAAGTAAAATACAGAGTGTAGTTCTCCAAAATGCCAAAAGCTCCATATCTAGTTCAAAACTACTCTTATATATACTACTCTTCTGATCTTCTAGTTGGCTCTTCAAGTCTTGGATATGGGCCTTTGGATCTTTAGTTAAAGTAGTTACAGTCTTCAATGGGCTCAGCTTTGCTTGCAGAAAAAGTGTGAGTTAGGCATGGACGTTAGTTAGGACGTTAGTGGCGTTAATGTTCAGTGAAAATGTGGGTTTGAGAACGTTAGTGACGATCACCTTTTTAACTAACGTTCCAAGCCAAAAATGGTCCACGTTAACTTCAACGTTAATGGCACTAACGTGGCCACTAACGTTGCCTCTTGGTCCTTCGCAAACGTTATTGGCATTCACATTTTCCAATAACATTGCTTATCGCCCCTTTTCCCCATGTTAGAGTTCACGTTAGCATAACTAATGTGACCATTAACGTGGGCTTGCCTTTCTTCGAGAGCGTTAGTGACACTTACCTTTGTCACTAACGCTCCAAACGCCCCTTCTTCCCACGTTAGAGTTCACGTTAATTAGATTAACGTGGCCTCTAACGTGGTAGTGATTGCCATTCCCAACGTTAGTGACAAAGGTGAGTGTCACTAATGTTGGTCCATAAATTCTTCCTCAACGTTAGCTTCCACGTTAATGTAATTAACGTGGCAACTAACGTGGGCAATAATGGCTTAATCCAACGTTAGTGACAAAGGTGAGTGTCACTAACGTTGGCAATTCCTTGTTCCTTCCACGTTAAAGTTCACGTTAATGTAATTAACGTGACTCTTAACATGGCCAAGTGTGCCCCTTTTCCAACGTTAGTGGTATTCACTTTTGCCACTAACGTTGGAGCTTCCTTTCTCCTCTACGTTAGCTTCCACGTTAATGTAATTAACGTGGCAACTAACGTGGGCTACAATGGCTTTCGAAGGCGTTATTGGCGATCACTTTTCTCATTAACGTTGCAAGCTTATACCCATTCCACGTTAGTGGTCACGTTAATTAGACTAACGTGGCTACTAACGTGGCTCTTTCTTGCTTCCTTTGTCCTGAAATCAAGCAAATATAGTGCATCAAAGCTTGGTTCTAAATCATGAGAGCATGCATCATCTAATTTATCATTCAATTCATGCAAAATTCTCATAAAATCATGTAAAGTTCACAATGTTTTCTTGAATCAAGATGTAAGTGAATATCTATCCAAAACTTGCTTATTTACTAAGAAAATGCATGAAACTACCCTAAAACAGTAAAAAAAAGGTCAGTGAAACTGGCCAAAATATCCTGGCATCACACATCCCATATGAGAAGTCCATCACAAAGAAGACTATGGAACGTCAGAGGCCTCCAAGAGAACAGGCTAAAGAAAGAGCTGAAAAAGGAGCTCAAGAGGAGCAGCCACTGCCTCAAGGACAATACTTCCCTCCTCAGGAATACTGGCAGCAGCTTGCATCCTCCATGGAGCAGATGAGGGTCACTAATGACAGCCATTGGCAGCAGTACACTGCATCTGTGGAGGAGATGAGAGCGATACAAGATAGTCGTTGGGCACATCTCTATACCACTCTTAATGAGATGAGGGCTGCTCAGGACTTTCAGCGGCAGGAGATCTCTCAGTTGAGGCAGGATTACAGTCGACTGAGAAGACCGTACAGAGCACAGCCTGAGGAGAGAGATCCCCATCAGGGAAATTGAGGTGGCTCAATTCCTTTTCATTTTCCTTATTATTTTGCTATTTTTATGATTAGGTTCCTATTTTCTGCTATTTTTGTTATTGCATGATCAATTTTTATTTCAATTCCTAGGTTCTAGTTTAATTTACTATTTATTTTGTTATTTGATTTTTAGTCTAAAAAGGTGTCTCATGTATTGCTCACTGAACTTGAAATCAAAAGAAAATAAAGAAGAAAAAGATGTAATGCATGAGTAAGAGAGTTTATATTGAAGAATAGTCTTATTTACTTGAATGTGGTGGTGTTTTCTGTGATTCTGAATGCATGATATGAACTGTGCATATTTGAATTTGAGTCAAGGAATGTTGATGTATATGGTAAAGAAATTTAGAGAACTATTATGACTTCTTTGAAATTAGTGAGAGCTTAATCTTTAAAGCAAAAGAAACAGCAAAAGAAAAATAAAAACAGGGTCCAAGGCTCTGAGCATCAATGACTAGGGAGGTCAGACATGATTAAAAGGTCAAAGAGTTGTTTTTCTAGTCATATGCTTGTGGTGTTCTTGTGTCAATTAATCCTTGAGACAGAACATTTAGAGTCGAGATCAAATGCATTTAGCAGAGTATGCCAAAGGCTTTGAGCACCACTGTCTGGGAGTAGCTGAAAGAAAAATCAAAACCTCAAGAAAGTCCCCCAGTTAAGTACTTGTGGTGTTTTTGTGTCAAGTAACCCTTAAGACAGAACATTTAAAGTCACGGCTAGGCTCAAGGTGCAAAGTGCCAATTAAAAGAGAATTGAAGGATATCTACTGTGTTCAAGGATTAAACTGAAGTATAAAGATAAGAGAATTCATAATATTATTCGGATTCTAATTCCGAATGACAATGACATTCCTCTGATTCAAAGGAGAGTAAGATGCCAAAACTATTCAGTATTACAGTAGATAAACCCCACTTCAAGAAGAGACATGAGCCTAATTGAACTCTCACTTCTCATGCAAATTCACATCTTAATCATGTAATAGTTTTGGTTGCTTGAGGACAAGCAACAATTCAAGTTTGGTATTGTGATGCGTGAGCATCTTCTCTATCTTTTCCTAGTGAATTTGCACTTGAATTATTAAGTTTGATCAAGATTTGATGTATTTTAGCCACTATGGATGCTACTTTGAGTTGTGCGTAATTCTGTTAATTTCAGGTAGCATTTTGGATGAATTTAGAAAAGTTGGAGCCGAGGATGAAGCAAGGAGAGATTAGAGTTACAAGGATGCCACACCCACGTCGAACTTGGTTCTTCCCAAGTTTGAAACCAGCATAGAGAGTCTAAGGAGAGTTGTGCGTGACCTCCACGCTGAACTTGACAATGGTCAAGTTCAGCGCTAACATGAAAAGTTCCAAAGGAATTCGTTCTGCCTCCTCCACGCTGAACTTGGCTCCTTCCAAGTTCAGTGCCATCTTGAAGACTCCAAAGAAGGAATGCGCACACCATTCCACGCTGAACTTGGTTTAATCCAAGTTTGGCGTGGATTCAAGGAAAACAAAGGAAACACACTGCCTCATCCACGCTGAACTTGAGAATTTCCAAGTTCAGCATGGACCTTAATGAGCCCAATGGTCCCCACTCGTCCCAGGATACATTACACATGAAGCTTTGCAAATTTTGATTTAACCTTTATTATTAAAATTAGGAAAAGATATTATTTAGTTTTTAAGAAATATATTTTACATTAATTAGGATTAGATATAAAAGGGAAAAGAATCAGCCCTTCGGGCTCATCTCTTCTCTTCTACCTCATTCCTCATTTTACAATTTTTCAGAATCCTTGTTTTCTCTCTGAACTATGAGCAACTAAACCTCCACTGTTAAGGTTAGGAGCTCTGTCTATTGTATATATTGATACTATTATTTTCCATTTTAATTCATGTATTGATTTATAATTCAAGAATTGTTTTTGTTCTTTATTTTATGAATCTGGGTGGAACGGAAGTATGACATTGGTTCTAATTGAGTTCTTGTATAACTTGGAAAAGCTCTTTACTTGAACAACAACTTGAAAATAATATCTCCTAAATTTCTAATTATCTGGATTTAACAGTATATGTGACATATAATCCTCTTATATTTAGGTAATTAGGATTTTTGTGGCATATAACTAGAATTGAACTTCACCCTCTAATTGGAATTAATTGACCAAGGAATTGGCGGTGGATGAATTTTAGAGGAGACTAAAAAGGTCTAAGGAATTAAGGTTTAGTCACATATAGTTTGACATGAATTAAATCTTGCATGATTAAAATAGTTAGTAAGAAAAGTCAATCCGGAAGATAGATATCTCTGAAATCTTAACTGTTTCTCCATATATTATTCACTACTTGTTTACTGCTTGCTTTTCTGATTCTCTGATTTACTGTTTAATACTTTTGGACCTCCAAAACACTCTTTTCTATTTGTCTGACTAAGCCAATCACTTAACCATTGTTGCTTGATCCATCAATTCTCGTGGATCGACCCTCACTCACCTGAGGTATTACTTGGAACGACCCGGTGCACTTGCCGGTTAGTTTGAGGATTGTAAATTCTGCATCAGCAACCGTATTTCGTTTACTGTGTAAACGAAGTGTGTGGAACAATAATTCGTTTACTGTATAAATGAAATATAATAGGACAAACTTGAAGCAGCTATAAAAGGGTGTGCAACCCATTGTATTCTTCACAACAAGTTCACCTCCTCCGCCTAAACCTTTTCCAAACCATTCATAATGTCTACTAGTAGTGTATATTTGGTTGTGTGTGTGTATCCTAATTGCCTAATGAGGAACGGAGATAACGGGGTTGTGTTTGAGTGTGAGAATCCAATGCTGCTGCGCACACAGCGAGTTGCCTTGTTGTCGGAGTTGAAGAGTCTGATATGGAGGCACCTCGATCATAGTGGGAGTAAAGAGATTGGGAGGATAGGGTATAGGATGCTAGCTCCGATGGGGAATGAAGTATTCTGATTTCATCTGTTTTGGCTGCGCGGCGACAATCACGTGCGGCTGATGTTTGACGTTCATGGCAGAATCATGTGTGAAAAAGTGATGGAGCTCTCCGTAGAGGTTGGTGACGTTGGCGGCGGTGGATCTGGGTAGTCGGACTTTGTGCAGGATGTTTGGCCCCTCGCACTGCTGCCTATCCATGTTGCCCGCCCAGTTTATGAGATGGATGTTGACGGTGAGGAATCTGACGACGATTATGTTGCGGTTAGCAACGACAGCAATTCCTCTTTAGATGATGACGAGGAGGAGCTTGTGCCTGAGACTCCGGTGCAGGCACCACGCCGTTATCTTTTGCCTGTCCCATAACCGATTCCGTCTTTGTCGTCGGTGCCAAGTCATTATCATACATTGGACATGGATGCGATGCAAGAGAGAAATCCATTTTCCAACACAGGTGAGGATGATTACATGTTAGATTGGGGTCTGGAGTTTAGGGTGGGCCACATATTTAAGAACAGAGAAGCAATGCTGGAGGGGTAAAGAATTACAGCATCCATCGGAGTGCAAAGTACCGAGTACTGGAGTCTGATCGATTAAAGTACCATGTGCGTTCCCGACAACACCAAGTAGGCTGCCCATGGAGTTTTCGTGTAGCTCTCCGCCAGAATCTCGGATATTGGTAAGTGTACATGTGATCTGTATTTTCAGCCATTACTTTTATGGTAGATGAAGTCGTGATAAAATTTTGGTTTATTCCTTTAGGGAGGTTCGTAAGGTGGGAGGCACGCACACGTGCCTTGCTCCCACAATGTCTTAGGATCACCGACGGTTAGATAGTACTCTCATCTGCCGTGTCATCCTCCCGCTGATACAATCCAACCCATCGGTGAGGATAGCCACCCTACAGGGAACAGTCAGACAAAGCTATCACTTCAAACCGTCGTACAGAAAGGTATGGATGGCGAAGCAGAGGGCAATTGTGTAGATCTACAGTGATTGAGAGGAGTCATATAACAAGATGCCTAAGTTATTGCAAGTACTATAGAGCTGTTGTCCTGGAACAGTGTGTGATCTCAATGTAGTTCCGTACTATGACGGGCCCTGCCTGGTGCGTGAATGCAGTATGTTTGACAAGGTTTTTTGGGCCTTCTCGGCATGTGTGGAAGCCTTCAAGCACAATAAACCATTCATATCCGTCGATGGTACGCACCTATACGGAAAATATGGTGGAGTTTTGCTTTTGGGAGTAGCACAGGACGGTAATGGAAACATACTGCTAGTTGCATTTGCCATTGTGGAATCCGAGACGACAGAGTCATGGTCTTTCTTCTTAACCAATATGAGGAGACATGTTTGCCGACAGGATGGTCTGTTGATAATATCGGACAGATCTCAACTCTCAAGTGATAAAGGCTGCACTGCGAAGGGAGGACAGTGGTTGGCTCCCTCCCAAAGCCTTCCATGCTTACTGTGTAAGGCACATGGCAGCGAATTTTATGTTGCATTTCAAGTCTGCTGAGAGGGTATGATTGGTACGTGGACGCACTTAGGACATTGTCTCGGGAGATAACCGACTGGGCCGGGAGGTTCAATAAAGAGATTTGGCTGTAACATTGCGACAGCGGCCGCCGGTTTGGTCTTTTGACGATGAACCTATCTGAGTGCATGAATGCAGTTCTTAAGGGAACGCGATGCTTACTAATTGCTGCCATCGTTCATTGTACCTACAAACGGTTGCAATAATTGTTCGTCAAAAAAGGAAGGGAGGCCCATGCCCAACTTATGGCAAGTAATCGGTTTTCCCAGTGGCTCCTTGCAGCTATTGAAAAGAACAGGGACGGAATTCCGAAGATGCACGTTACCCACTGTGATAGACAGGCGTCCATTTTTCTCGTGGAGGAGCTGGAGCCATTCGAGGGTTAGTCACAGGGTTCTTTTAGGGTTTGCTTGACGGTTGGCACGTGCGACTGCAGCCTTTTCCAGTCACTCCACTTCCCATGCCGTCATGCGCTCGCAGCATGTGCTGCTGCCAGTGTGGAGTGGGGTTCATATGTCCACCCGGTGTACCTACAGGAGGAGGTATACAAGGTGTATGAGAAAGAGTTCCCTCTGATTCCGGATGAGCGGCTTTGGCCGGAGTGGTTCGGAGTGCTAGTCCGGCCTAACCCGGCCATGTGCCAGATAGTGTCCGGCAAATCTGTGTCGACTAGATTTCGCAACAAGATGGACGAAGGGGAGCACCAAGAGAAGAGGTGTGACCTATGCAGGAAGACCGGACATACCCAACGAGATTGTCCTAATTAGCCAACGGGTGACGGGGATATTTAGATTGGTGGTTGTTTATGTTTATGTTTAGTTTATGTATTTGGTTTACGGTTAAGAAATATGTCATTTTTTTTAGAATCATGTAATCATCCTAACCATGTATTTGGAATATTGTTAAGAAATTTGATTTTTATTTATGATCACTTGGGTGTATCTTTATGAAACAAGTAGTGCATATACGACATACGATTCAATTGTGTCGATAACAAAAACATAAATATGAATTTACTACTAGTGTCGATAAAATGTAAATAAATATAACCAAAAATACTAACTTGTGACTACAATATTGAATACTATAATAATAATATAAAGCACAGCTAAGATAAAGTCACACTAATACATGGAGTAAAGTACAAACTACCCTATCAGCTATGATGGTCACCGGGGCCATGCAGATGATGTCTTGTGCCACACGGTGAAGGTCGGATCTGTCGATGTGGTCTGGTAGGTCAGAGATCCGCGGGAGGGTGTGGAGCAGGCTGGGTGTCATGGGGATGGACAGGTTGTGCTGGTGGCTGGTACTGATACACGGGCGGAGGCACCGGCGGTGTCTGATAGCCCACGGAGGCCGTCATCATGAGGCCGTACTCCCTCGAAGGCGGTATCGTATACTGGTACCCCGGTGGTAAGTGTGTGTCGTATGGCGTCCCAGAGCCCGGTGATATAATCGGCTGCTATGCAATCATCGAAGGGGGTAGAAGGCTGCGGGTCGGGCTAAACAAAGCCCTGCTCCCTCCCTGTCTGAAACTGCCCGGTGATGTGCTACATGGTAGGTTGATTAGCAGTATGTATATGGAAGGCCTCATCAATCTCAATCACATCTAACAGCTCAGCCCGCTAACGACTGCTCGATGCTCCATGGTCATGCCACCCGGGTGGGGATGTGTCCCACACATCACAGAGAGTATATGAACCTGAACCCGATCCTGAATGGTGATATGGTGGAAGAGGTGGGGGTGGGTCCTGTGGTGCGTCAGCCTGACCCTGTGGAATATCACCATGATCCTCCTGCCTGTTGTGTAGAACCTATGAACAATTACTCAAGAGGGGGGGGTGAATTGAGTATTGCAACAACAATGAATCTTTTTGCGGAAGTTAAAGACAATATATAAAAGTGTTATTGTACTAGTATTTTTTTTGAGGATATGCATTTATAAATGATTTTGAAAGCAACAATAATGCACTTTGTTTTATAGAAAGCTTTGGAGAAGACTTCACAAAAAAATTTTGCAGGAGTTCCCCCTAAATATGTGCATTTGTTCCCTTAATGGGCGTTTATCAAAGAAAACAATTTAGATATCAAAGTTTTTGCTTAGCGGAAGTCTTTTTGAAAATATTGTTTCGCAAACTTATTTCTTCTTTTCAAATCCTTAAACTTCTTCTTTTTCAAAAGTTTAAAATTTCAAATATCCTCAAACTTCTCTTCCCCCTTTTGACATTATCAAAAAGAAGGATTTTGAAATGTGTCATAGAAGCATGCATAAAACAATGAATTTTTTTAAGTTCAATATCTCTATTAATTCCAAGGATGAGATATTCCCCCTTTCAAAAAGAATTTGATTTCCTCTTTTTATATAACAAGCATGCATAATTCCCCCTAAAGAAGTGAAATATATCAAGGCATGCACATTAACTTAAAATAGGTGTACCAAGCCTATTTTGAGTTATTCACCAAATAAGCATACAAGCACTAATCATTAAACAAAATTATGAAGGAAATATCAAAGTATTTAAACCATAATAGAAATCCTTAGCTTACTAGGAGTTAGTTTAACAATTCATATAATCAAATAAACATAATATAAACTTCAATTTGTTGATCCTCCATTGTTTATAATCTTCAAATTCTTCAATCTACCTCAAGATTAATCACTCATTCATCAACTCATAAACCTACAAAACAATGGCTAATTGGATATCTCCAATGCTTAAGTTAGTAAGAGATAAAATAGCAATATAAATACAATGAATTCAAACAAATCATATTAGATTAGAATCCAAGATACCAAGTTCATTTCGGATGTTAAAAAAACTTTCTTTACATAAAGGTTTAGTGAAGATGTCCGCTAGTTGTTTACTAGTTTCGACAAATTCAATAACCACATCACCCTTTTCAACATGGTCTCTTATGAAGTGATGTCTAATCTCAATATGCTTGGTTCTTGAATGTTGAACCGGATTCTTGGTTAAATTTATTGCACTAGTATTATCACATTTGATAGGAATGTGATCAAGCATGAGTCCATAGTCCACAAGTTGTTGTTTCATCCATAAAATTTGGGCGCAACAACTACCGGCGGCTACATACTCGGCTTCGGCGGTAGATAAGGCTACACTTACTTGTTTCTTACTATGCCATGAAACAAGAGAGTTTCCTAGCAAGTGACAAGTGCCGCTAGTGCTTTTCCTATCCAATTTGCAACCGGCAAAATCGGAATCGGAATAACCAATCGGAATAACTTTGGCTAATCTTTTGAATGCTCGAAATGCATCACACTTGTTTGCTAGGAACAAGGTCCATGTAAATCGAGAGTAATCATCAACAATAACTAAAGCATAGTAATTGCCACCAAAGCTCATAGTCCTGGAAGGACCAAATAAATCCATGTGCAAAAGTTGTAATGGCCTTGTTGTTGAAACAATGTTTTTAGATTTAAAAGAGGCCTTTACTTATTTTCCCTTTTGACATGCGTCGCAAAGGACGTCTTTTTCAAAACGTAGCTTTGGTAAGCCAATTACTAACTCTTTAGAGACCAACTTGCTAAGATGGTTCATGTTAGCATGAGCTACTCTACGATGCCATAACCAAGTTTCATCATTTTTACTAACAAGGCATTTCACATCATTTGTACTCGGTCTCCTCCTCGGACTCAACATCCATGCGCTGCCGACGAGGGCAAACCCTATCCTCGTCACGGCGTGCATGTCCCCCAGGATCTCTCGCACCCCTATCCCTCCGAACAGGTCTTCGCGTGTCGTCTGTGACCTGCCTAGCTCGCCTCCGATGGTCAGGGACGCCTCGAAGTAGGTCAAGGATGTCCCTCGGCTGGCTAGTAGTAGGTTGCACATCCTCGGGTAACTCTACTAGCCGAGGGTCGTCAAGGACATCGGGGCCAGATAGGTGCCGCACACGGCATGTCAGCCTCCACCAATCCCAGTACTCCCGGTGGATGGAAATCCGGTGGCTCGGCATGTACCTCGCCCTCCACCGATCATACCACTCCTGATGCTTCGTAGGCCACCAGAAGTCCTCACCCCTGCTAGTGGTAGTTAGAAACCGGTCGATGTTGGCCGGCGGTCCTGGAACAGGCTGCTCGCCGTTGAACTGGCGCTTGACCCTGTCAGCCTGATAAAACTCCACGATGTTGAAGCAGACGAGGGGGACAAACGGACATCCAAGACCCCCACTCTGCCTCCTCTCTTAGCCACTGTGGACACATACCCTGGAACATGGGATCATTGTACGGGGTCCATACAAACTGCAAATTAAACATATGAACTATATTTTAGTACTAACATTAGTTTAAATAATTTCAGTAGGAGAGAAAAACGTTAACATACTAAATCCATAAATTGCATACCTCCTCAAAAAGGACCCTATCCAAATCCCGGCGCCATCGCAGGAGTCTCTGCTGTGGTGATCCCTGATCTGCTGCTCAAGTTTGATCAATCTGTGGCCAACACCAAGTACAACCAGTATCTCATTAGTTGACATTGTAATTGAAGTGCAAAAACAGGTTACAAACGTAGCTAAAGTAACATTATATATACCTCGCCGCCATCGGGAACATTTAGACTGCTTGATCAGGTGGACACCATCAAGGGAACCTCTGATAGATCCAAGACACCAACAGAGGAGTACACCCTGTGATGTCTGTGGTCCGGCGGTGGGCTGCATGGTAAAGGGAATGGTACGTCCACGCCAGCATCGTAGAACCCCATGATAACCTGCGACACCTCTCAAAATCATCTAGAAGCGGCAGTGGTACGCGAAATCGTGATTGTTCATTCCCTGGCTATAGTGCCAAAAACTTGGTGTGGGAGAACGTGATCTCAAGACTTCTTCACAATTCCGTGTAACTGACCAGCAAGTGCACTGGGTCGTCCAAGTAATAAACCTTACGTGAGTAAGGATCGATCCCACGGAGATTGTCGGCTTGAAGCAAGCTATGGTCATCCTTGTAAATCTCAGACAGGCGGATTCAAATGGTTATAAGATTTTGATAATTAAAATATAAATAAAACAGAAAATAAAATAGAAATACCTATGTAATTCATTGGTGGTAATTTCAGATAAGAATCTGGAGATGATTTGTTGCTTCTGAATTTCTGCTTTCCTACTGCCTTCTTCCAACCATGCGTTACCTCCTTCCATGGCAAGCTGTATGATCCTCTCGGATGAAAACAAATCCATATGCGCTGTCACCGCACGGCTAATCATCTGTCGGTTCCCGCTAGCATCGGAATAGGACCATTGTCCTTTTGCACACTGTCACTGCGCCCAACATTCGCAAGTTTGAAGCTCGTCACAGTTATCCCTTCCCAGATCCTACTCGGAATACCACAGACAAGGTTTAGACTTTCCGGATCTCAGGAATGCTGCCAATGGTTCTAGCCTATACCACGAAGACTCTGATCTCACGGAATGGAATGCTCTGTTGTTAGGAGAGGCAATCATGCGTCGTGAACCAGGAGGCCAAGAGATACACACTCAAGCTATTGCAAATAGAACGGAAGTGGTTGTCAGGCACGCGTTCATAAGTGAGAATGATGATGAGTGTCACGGGTCATCACATTCATCAGGTTGAAGTGCGAGTGAATATCTTAGAGAAGAAGTAGGCGTGAGTTGAATAGAAAAACAATAGTACTTGTATTAATTCATGAAGAACAGCAGAGCTCCACACCTTAATCTATGGGGCGTAGAAACTCCACCGTAGAAAATACATAAGTGAAAAGTCTAGGCATGGCCGTGAGGCCAGCCTCCATGTCCAAGGTCTAAGGACTAAACATCCAGAGATAAAAAACTCTCTAAAATAAATCTCTAAAAGTAGTTTTTATACTAAACTAGTAACCTAAGGTTACAGAAAATGAGTAACTAAGTGCAAATAGTGCAGAAATCCACTTCCAGGGCCCACTTGGTGTGTGCTTGGGTTGAGCATTGAAGCTTTCACGTGCATAGGCTATTCCTGGAGTTAAACGCCAGCTTTAGTACCAGTTTGGGCGTTTAACTCCAATTCTGGTGCCAGTTTGGGCGTTTTACGCCAAGATGTTGTAGGCTGACTTTGAACGCCAGTTTGGGCTATCAAATCTCGGACAAAGTATGGACTATTATATATGGCTGGAAAGCCCAGGATGTTTAATTTCCAACGCAATTGAGAGCACGCCAATTGAGCTTCTGTAGCTCCAGAAAACCCACTTCGAGTGCAGGGAGGTCAAAATCCAACAACATCTACAGTCCTTTTTCAGCCTCTGAATCAGATTTTTGCTCAGGTCCCTCAATTTCAGCCAGAAAATACCTGAAATCACAGAAAAACACACAAACTCATAGTAAAGTCCAGAAATTTGATATTTGAATAAAAACTAATAAAAATATAATAAAAAGTAATTAAAACATACTAAAAACTATGTAAAAACAATGCCAAAAAGGGTATAAATTATCCGCTCATCACAACACCAAACTTAAATTGTTGCTTGTCCCCAAGCAATTGAAAATAAAATAAGATAAAAAAAAGAGAATATACAGTGAATTCCAAACTTATCAATGAAAATTAGCTTCAATTAGATGAGTGGGACTTGTAGGCTTTTTGCTTCTGAACAGTTTTGGCATCTCACTTTATCCTTTGAAGTTCAGAATGATTGGCATATATAGGAACTCAGAATTCAGATAGTGTTATTGATTCTCTTAGTTCAGTATGTTGATTCTTGAACACAACTACTTTATGAGTCTTGGCCGTGACCCTAAGCATTTTGTTTTCCAGTATTACCACCGGATATATAAATGCCACAGACACATAACTGGGTGAACCTTTTCAGATTGTGACTTAGCTTTGCTAGAGTCCCCAGTTATAGGTGTCCAGAGCTCTTAAGCACACTCTTTTTGCTTTGGACCACGACTTTAACCGCTCAGTCTCAAGCTTTTCACTTGACACCTTTACGCCACAAGCACATGGTTAGGGACAGCTTGGTTTAGCCACTTAGGCCAGGATTTTATTCCTTTGGGCCCACCTATCCATTAATGCTCAAAGCCTTGGATCCTTTTTACCCTTGCCTTTTTGTTTAAAGGGTTATTGGCTTTTTCTGCTTGCTTTTTCTTTTTCTTTCTTTTTTTTTCGCAAGCCTTGCTTATTCACTTCTTTTTCTTGCTTCAAGAATCAATTTTATGATTTTTCAGATTATCAAATAGCATTTCTCCTTTTTCTTTATTCTTTCAAGAGCCAATAATTTTAACATTCATAAACAACAAATTCAAAAATATGCACTGTTCAAGCATTCATTCAGAAAACAAAAAGTATTGCCACCACATCAAAATAATTAAACTAATTTCAAGATATAATTCGAAATCATGTACTTCTTGTTCTTTTGCAATTAAAAACATTTTTCATTTAAGAAAGGCGATGGATTCATAGGACATTCATAGCTTTAAGGCATAGACACTAGACACTAATGATCATGTAATAAAGACACAAACATAGACAAAACATAAAGCATAATTTTCAAAAAACAGAAAAAATAAAAACAAGGAAATTAAAGAATGGGTCCACCTTAGTGATGGTGGCTAGTTATTCCTCTTGAAGATCTTATGGAGTGCTTGAGCTCCTCAATGTCTCTTCCTTGCCTTTGTTGCTCCTCTCTCATGGCTCTTTGGTCTTCTCTAATTTCATGGAGGAGGATGGAATGCTCTTGGTGCTCCATCCTTAGTTGTCCCATATTGGAACTTAATTCTCATAGGGAGGTGTTGATTTGCTCCCAATAGTTTTGTGGAGGAAAGTGCATCCCTTGAGGCATCTCAGGGATTTCATGATGAGGAATTTTCTCATGCTCTTGTTGAGGTCCATGAGTGGGCTCTCTTGTTTGCTCCATCCTTTTCTTAGTGATGGGCTTATCCTCTTCAATGAGGGTGTCTTCCTCTATGACAACTTCAGCTGAATTGCATAGGTGACAAATGAGATGATGGAAAGCTAACCTTGACAAAGTAGAGGGCTTATCCGCCACCTTGTAGAGTTCTAGAGATATGATCTCATGAACTTCTACTTCCTTTCCATTCATGATACTATGGATCATGATAGTCCGGTCTATTGTAACTTCAGACCGGTTGCTAGTAGGAATGATAGAGCGTTGGATGAACTCCAACCATCCCCTAGCCACAGGTTTGAGGTCAAGCCTTCTTAGCTGAACCGGCTTGCCTCTTGAATCTGTTTTCCATTGAGCGCCTTCCACCCAAATGTCCCTAAGGACTTGGTCCAACCTTTGATCAAAATTGACCCTTCTAGTGAAAGGGTGAGGATCTCCTTGCATCATTGGCAAGTTGAATGCTAGCCTCACATTTTTGGGACTAAAATCCAAGTAGTTTCCCCGAACCATTGTGAGCCAATTCTTTGGGTTCGGGTTCACACGTTGATAATGGTTCTTAGTGATCTATGCATTAGCATAGAACTCTTGAACCATTAAGATCCCGACTTGTTGAATGGGGTTGGTGAGAATTTCCCAACCTCTTCTTCGAACTTCATGTCGGATCTCCGGATATTCACTCTTTTTGAGCTTAAAGGGGACCTTGGGGATCACCTTTTTCTTGGCCACAACTTCATAGAAGTGGTCTTGATGGATCTTTGAGATGAATCTTTCCATCTCCCATGACTCGGAGGTGGAAGCAATTGCCTTCCCTTTCCTCTTTCTAGAGGTTTCTCCAGCCTTAGGTGCCATTAGTGGTTATGGAAAATGGTGCACGAAATTGTGATCCCTAAGGTTGTAAAATTTGTTGTTCGTTCTCTCCCTGGTAATGGCGCCAAAAACTGGTGCACCATACCATGGTCCAAACATAACTTCACAACTTCGCACAACTAACCAGCAAGTGCACTGGGTCATCCAAGTAATAAACCTTACGTGAGTAAGGGTCGATCCCACAGAGATTGTTGGTATGAAGCAAGCTATGGTCATCTTGTAAATCTCAGTCAGGCGGATAATAATTGATTATGGAGTTTTCGAAAATAAATAATAAATAAATAGAAAATAAAGATAGAAATACTTATGTAATTCATTGGTGAGAATTTCATATAAGCGTATAGAGATGCCTTCATTCTTCTGAACTTCTGCTTTCCTGCTGTCTTCATCCAATCAGTCCTACTCCTTTCCATGTCAAGCTTTATGTAAGGGCATCACCGTTGACAATGGCTACATCCCATCCTCCCTTGTGAAAATGGTCCAATGCGCTGTCACTGCATGGCTAATCATCTGGAGGTTCTCGATCATACTGGAATAGGATTTACTATCCTTTTGCGTCTGTCACTACGCCCAGCATTCGCGAGTTTGAAGTTCGTCACAGCCATCCCTTCCCAGATCCTACTTGGAATACCACAGACAAGGTTTAGACTTTCCGGATCTCAGGAATTACCATCCATGGGTTCTAACTTATACCACGAAGACACTTAATAACTCGGACTCGGTCCCCTGTATTAGATATCCAAGAGATATCCATTCAATAGAAGGTAGAACGGAAGTGGTTGTCAGGCACGCGTTCATAGAGAATGATGATGATTGTCACGTTCATCACATTCATGTTGAAGTGCGAATGAATATCTTAGAAGCGGAATAAGTTGAATTGAATATAAAACAGTAGTACTTTGCATTAAATCATGAGGAATAGCAGAGCTCCACACCTTAATCTATGGAGTGCAGAAACTCTACCGTTAAAAAATACATAAGTGAATATAAGGTAAGCATGGCCGAGTGGCCAGCCTCCCATGGAGGTCTAGAGATCTAAAAAAATGATCAAAAGATGATCCGAAGATGTCAATACAATAGTAAAAAGTCCTATTTATACTAAACTAGTTACTAGGGTTTACAGAAGTAAGTAATTGATGCATAAATCCACTTCCGGAGCCCACTTGGTGTGTGCTTGGGCTGAGCTTGAAGTTTACACATGGAGAGGTCATTCTTGGAGTTGAACGCCAGTTTGTAACGTGTTTCTGGCGTTTAACTCCAGACTACAGCGTAGAACTGGCGTTCAACACCCTTTTGCGTCATCTAAACTCGACCAAAGTATAAACTATTATATATTGCTGAAAAGCCCTGGATGTCTACTTTCCAACGCAATTGGAAGCGCGCCATTTTGATTTCTGTAGCTCCAAAAAATCTACTTTGAGTGCAGGGAGGTCAGAATCCAACAACATCAGCAGTCCTTCTTCAACCTCTGAATCTGATTTTTGCTCAAGTCCCTCAATTTCAGCCAGAAAATACCTGAAATCACAGAAAAACACACAAACTCATAGTAAAGTCCAGAAATGTGAATTTAACATAAAAACTAATAAAAACATCCCTAAAAGTAACTAGATCCTACTAAAAACATACTAAAAATAATGCCAAAAAGCGTATGAATTATCCGCTCATCAGAAAACAAAAAGCTTTAGCTTTTCCCACACCAAACTTAGAATGGTTGCTCATCCTTGAGCAAAAGAAGAAAGAAATGAGTAGAAGAAGAAGAAATGGAGGAGATGGAGGGGGTGTGAATTCGGCCAAGGGTGTAGTAGTGTGTATGTTGTGTGAAGATGAAGGTGGTAAGGAGGGGGTATTTATAGGGTAAGGGAGAGAGGGTATTCGGCCATGTGTGGGTGGATTTGGGAGGGAAATGGTTTGAATTTGAATGGTGAGGTATGTGGGGTTTAATGATGGATGGATGTGAGTAGTGAAGAAAATATGGGGAAGAGGGTAGGATTTGATAGGTGAGGGGTATTTAGGGAGGAGTTAATGATGGGATTGGTCAATGGTATTTAGGGAAGAGTGTTATAGAAAGGTGTGAAGACGAGAGAAGAAGAAGTGGGGTAAGTGGGGATCCTGTGGGGTCCATAGATCCCGAGGTGTCAAGGAATTTGAGTCCCTGCACCAATCTGGCGTTCAAACGCCCATTCTGTGCCAAATTTGGTATTTAACGTGAGCTTTGCTACCTTTTCTAGCGTTAAACGCCAGCCCTGCTACCTTTCCTGGCGTTAAACGCCACTCTGCTGCCCATTTCTGGCGTTAAACGCCAGCCAGATGCCAGTCAGCCCTTTCTGGCGTTAAACGCCCAGCGTGCTGCCCATTATGGCGTTTAACACCCAGAATACTGCCAGGCTGGGTGTTAAACGCCCATTCTGCTATCCTTACTGGCGTTTAAACGCCAGTAAGCTTGTCCTCCAGGGTGTGTTGTTTTTAATACTGTTTTTCATTCTATTTTTGAATTTTTTTTTGTTGTTTTTGTGACTTCACATGATCATCAACCTAAAGAAAACATAAAATAGCAATGGAAAATAAATAAATAAAATTAAATAACATTGGGTTGCCTCCCAACAAGTGCTTCTTTAATGTCAATAGCTTGACAGTGAGCTCTTATAGAGCTTCACAGAGACTCAAAGCTTGATGTTGGCCTCCCAACACCAAACTTAGAAGTTGAGTGTGGGGGATCTGTTTGACTCTGTATTGAGAGAAGCTTTTCATGCTTCCTCTCCATGGTTACAGAAGAAGATCCTTGAGCCTTAAATACAAGGTAGTCCTCATTCATTTGAAGGACTAACTCTCCTCTGTCCACATTAATCACAGCTCTTGCTGTGGCTAGGAAGGGTCTTCCAAGGATGATGGATTCATCTTCATCCTTCCCAGTATCTAGGATTATGAAGTCAGCAGAGATGTAATAGCCTTCAACCTTCACTAAGACATCCTCTACAAGTCCATAAGCCTGTTTCCTTGAATTGTCTGCCATCTCTAGTGAGATTCTTGCAGCTTGCACCTCAAAGATCCCTAGTTTCTCTATTACAGAGAGGGGCATGAGGTTTATCCCTGACCCCAGGTCACACAGAGCCTTCTCAAAGGTCATGGTGCCTATGGTACAAGGTATTAAGAACTTTCCAGGATCCTATTTCTTTTGAGGTAATTTCAGTTAAACCAGATCATTTAGTTCATTGATGAGCAATGGGGGTTCATCCTCCCAAGTCTCATTACCAAATAACTTGGTATTCAGCTTCATGATTGCTCCTCGATATTGAGCAACTTGCTCTTCAGCAATATCTTCATCCTCTTCAGAGGAAGAATACTCATCAGAGCTCATGAATGACAACAGTAAGTTTAGTGGAATCTCTATGGTCTCTATATGAGCCTCAGATTCCTTGGGTTCATCATTAGGGAACTCCTTAGTGGCTAGTGGACGTCCATTGAGGTCTTCCTCATTGAAAATCACTGCATTTTCTTCCTCTCCAGGTTCGGCCATGTTGGTTATAGTTATGGCCTTGCACTCTCTTTTTGGATTCTCTTCTGTATTGCTTGGGAGAGTACTAGGAGGGAGTTCAGTAACTCTTTTACTCAGCTGACCCACTTGTGCCTCCAAATTTCTAATGGAGGACCTTGCTTCAGTCATGAAACTGAGAGTGGTCTTAGATAGATCAGAGACTACAGTTGCTAAGTCAGAGTGGCTCTGCTTAGAATTCTCTAGTATATTACTGAGAAGATGATGGAAAAGGTTTGCTATTGCCAAACCTATCTCTCCCACCATTATTGTTACTGAAGCCTTGATTAGGCTTCTGTTGATCCTTCCATGAGAAATTTGGATGATTCCTCCATGAAGGATTATAGGTGTTTTCATAGGGTTTTTCCATGTAATTCACCTCTTCCATTGCAAGATTCTCAGGGTCATAAGCTTCTTCTTTAGAGGAAACTTCCTTAGTACTGCCTGTTGCAGCTTGCATTCCAGACAGACTCTGAGAAATCATATTGACTTGCTGAGTCAATATTTTGTTCTGAGCCAATATTGCATTCAGAGTATCAATCTCAAGAACTCCTTTCTTCTGAGTTGTCCCATTATTTACAGGATTCCTTTCAGAAGTGTACATGAACTGGTTATTTGCAACCATTTCAATGAGTTCCTGGGCTTCTGTAGGCGTCTTCTTCAGATGAAGAGATCCTCCAGCAGAGTGGTCCAATGACATCTTGGACAATTCAGATAGACCATCATAGAATATACATATGATGCTCCATTCTAAAAATATGTCAGAAGGACACCTTCTGATCAATTGCTTGTATCTTTTCTAAGCTTCATAGAGGGATTCACCTTCCTTCTGTCTGAAGGTTTGGACTTCCACTCTAAGCTTACTCAATTTTTGAGGTGGAAAGAATTTGGCCAAGAAAGCATTGACCAATTCTTCCCAAGAGTTCAGGCTATCTTTAGGTTGTGAGTCCAACCATGTCCTAACTCTGTCTCTTACAGCAAAAGGAAAAAGTATAAGTCTGTAGACCTCAGGATTAACCCCATTGGTCTTAACAGTGTCACAGAGTTGCAAGAATTCAGCTAAAAACTTATGAGGATCTTCCAATGGAAGTCCATGAAACTTGCAATTCTGTTGTATCAGAGAAAATAATTGAGGCTTAAGCTCAAAGTTGTTTGCTCCAATTGCAAGAATTGAGATACTCCTTCCACATAAGTCAGAAGAGGGTGCAATAAAGTCACCAAGCATCTTCCTTGCATCTCCACCATTTTTTGGGTTCGGCCATCTCTTCTTCTTTTCCGAAAAATTCTGTTAGGTCCTCTCTAGAGTGTTGTGCTTTAGCTTCTCTTAGCTTCTTCTTTAGAGTCCTTTCAGGTTCCGGATCAGCTTCAACAAGAATGTTCTTATCCTTGCTCCTGCTCATATGAAAAAAGAGAACAGAAAAGAATAGGAATCCTCTATGTCACAGTATAGAGATTTCTTTATGTGAGTAGAAGAATAGAAGAGTAGAATAAAGAAGAGAGAAGATGAAGAATTCGAACACAGAGAGGGAGAGAGGGTTCGAATTATAATACTTGACTAATAAGAAACTAAGAGATATGATTTTAGAATTTAAAGATTGATCCTTTCTTAATAGGCAAGTAACAACTTGAAATTTTTGAATCAAAATATTAAATGTTAGAATTAATTTAAAAAATATGAAACAAAATTAAGAAAAAGATTTTGAAAAAGATTTGAAAAAGATATAATTTTTAATTTGAAAATTTGACTTGACTCATAAGAAACAATTAAATTTTTAAAACTTTTTGACTAAATCAATCAAAAATTTCGAAATTTATGAGAAGAATAAGGGAAAGATATTTTTTTATTTTTGAATTTTAATGAGGAAAGAGAAAAACATCAAAATGAAACATGACATAAAAATTATGAATCAAAACAAGAAAAATATGCAAGAACACTTTGAATGCCAAGATGAACACCAAGAACACTTTGAAGATCATGATGAACATCAAGAACATATTTTTGAAAATTTTTAAGAAAAGAAAAACATGGATACCAAACTTAAAAATTTTTAAACTTTAGACACTAATAAATCAAAAATGCATATGAAAAATAAGGAAAGACACAAAACAAGAAAATGTAAAGATCAAACAAAGACAATCATCAAGAACAACTTGAAGATCAATGAAGAACACAAGGCATGTATTTTTCGAAAATTAAAGCAAAATTAAAAAGATGCAATTGACACCAAACTTAAAACTTGACACAAGACTCAAACAAGAAATATAAATTTTTTTGGTTTTTATGGTTTTATTAATTTTTTTTGTATTTTTCAAAAATATTTTGGAAAAAAAAAATAAGAAATTCAAAATTTTTAATGAGAATTCCAGGAATCATGCAATGCTAGTCTAAAGCTCAGGTCTAAAAATTTAGACATGACTTAATAGCCAACCAAGCTTTATGTGAAAGCTTCGGTCCAAAAGATTAGACATGGCCAATGGCCAGCCAAGCTTCAGCAGAGCATTACTTACAACAGTCAAATTGATGGGAATCAAAAAGCTCCTGCAATGATAAGTGGAAGCCTCGGTCCAAAAAAAAAATTTAGACATGGCTTAACAGCCAGCCAGGCTTCAACAGATCATGATGAAACTCTAGAATTCATTCTTAAAAATTCTGAAGAATTTTTAGAAAACTAAGTATTATTATTGATATTTTTTGAATTATTTTTCGAAAATAAAATTAAAAATAAAATGCTTAAACATAAAATAAAATTACTTAATCTGAGCAATAAGATGAACCGTCAGTTGTCCAAACTCGAACAATCCCCGACAACGGCGCCAAAAACTTGGTACGCGAAATCGTGATTGTTCATTCCCTGGCTATAGTGCCAAAAACTTAGTGTGGAAGAACGTGATCTCAAGACTTCTTCACAATTCCGTGTAACTGACCAGCAAGTGCACTGGGTCGTCCAAGTAATAAACCTTACGTGAGTAAGGGTCGATCCCACGGAGATTGTCGGCTTGAAGCAAGCTATGGTCATCCTTGTAAATCTCAGTCAGGCGGATTCAAATGGTTATAAGATTTTGATAATTAAAATATAAATAAAACAGAAAATAAAATAGAAATACTTATGTAATTCATTGGTGGGAATTTCAGATAAGCGTTTGGAGATGCTTTGTTACTTCTGAATTTCTGCTTTTCCTACTGCCTTCTTCCAACCATGCGTTACCTCCTTCCATGGCAAGCTGTATGATCCTCTCGGATGAAAACAAATCCATATGCGGCTGTCACCACACGGCTAATCATCTGTCGGTTCCCGCTAGCGTCGGAATATGACCATTGTCCTTTTGCACACTGTCACTGCGCCCAACATTCACAAGTTTGAAGCTCATCACAGTCATCCCTTCCCAGATCCTAGTCGGAATACCACAGACAAGGTTTAGACTTTCCGGATCTCAGGAATGCTGCCAATGGTTCTATCCTATACCACAAAGACTCTGATCTCACGGAATGGAATGCTCTGTTGTCAGGAGAGGCAATCATGCGTCGTGAACCAGGAGGCCAAGAGATACACACTCAAGCTATTGCAGATAGAACGGAAGTTGTTATCAAGCACGCGTTCATAAGTGAGAATGATGATGAGTGTCATGGGTCATCACATTCATCAGGTTCGGAAGTGGTTATCAAGCACGCGTTCATAAGTGAGAATGATGATGAGTGTCATGGGTCATCACATTCATCAGGTTGAAGTGCGAGTGAATATCTTAGAGAAGAAGTAGGCGTGAGTTGAATAGAAAAACAATAGTACTTGTATTAATTCATGAAGAACAGCAGAGCTCCACACCTTAATCTATGGGGTGTAGAAACTCCACCGTAGAAAATACATAAGTAAAAAGTCTAGGCATGGCCGTGAGGCCAGCCTCCATGTCCAAGGTCTAAGGACTAAATGTCCAGAGATAAAAAACTCTCTAAAATAAATCTCTAAAAGTAGTTTTTATACTAAACTAGTAACCTAGGGTTACAGAAAATGAGTAACTAAGTGCAAATAGTGCAGAAATCCACTT
Source organism: Arachis ipaensis (assembly GCF_000816755.2). Lineage (NCBI taxonomy): Eukaryota > Viridiplantae > Streptophyta > Magnoliopsida > Fabales > Fabaceae > Arachis > Arachis ipaensis. Next base: position 22,909,758 of record NC_029785.2, read on the forward strand.
TCGGGGCCCACTTGGTGTGTGCTTGGGCTGAGCATTGAAGCTTTCACGTGCATAGGCTGTTCTTGGAGTTAAATGCCAACTTTAGTGCCAGTTTGGGCGTTTAACTCCAATTCTGGTGCTAGTTTGGGCGTTTTACGCCAAAATATTGTAGGCTGACTTTGAACGCCAGTTTGGGCCATCAAATCTCGGGCAAAGTATGGACTATTATATATTTCTAGAAAGACCAGGATATCTAATTTTCAACGCAATTGAGAGCGCGCCAATTGGTCTTCTGTAGCTCCAGAAAATCCACTTCGAATGCAGGGAGGTCAGAATCGAACAGCATCTGCAGTCCTTTTTCAACCTCTGAATACGATTTTTGCTCAGGTCCCTCAATTTCAGCCAGAAAATACCTGAAATCACAGAAAAATACACAAACTTATAGTAAAGTCCAGAAATGTGATTTTTAAATAAAAACTAATAAAAATATAATAAAAAATAATTAAAACATACAAAAAACTATGTAAAAACAATGCCAAAAAGGATATAAATTATCCGCTCATCAGGCAGCTACTTGAGATAAATGGTGTTGTTTGATTTATCAGTCAGTAAGTATCCCCCGATCATCAGCATGATGTAGCACCTCGCATAATGTCGCAAGGTGTCCGGATCGGATGTATCCGGCGGCATCTGTCGTAGCCGATCGCGCTACCATGTCACCTTCAGCGAGAAAGCCTCTCTTCTCTAAGCTCCCTGCTGGACAACTACAGGTGGCCTGGCCCCGAGTAAACGCTCGACCAACTCCCAAGCCCCAGTGTGGTAGTGAGCCTGGAAGTCACGAAAGCAACCACCAACGGGATCACCATCTGTGCGTAATCCGAGGTGGTAGATGACGTCCTGCACGCTGATCGTACACTCATCTCATGGCATGTGGAATGTGTGAGTCTCCGGTCGTCAGCGCTCTACGAATGTTGTGATCATCGCGTTATCGAACATGAAGTCTCTCAGTGGGATGGCGTCTCCAAAACCAGCCTCCCTCAGGTACGGGAGAATGGCATCGGATGGTGGGACTCTGTGGCTAACTCTCCGAGGCAGAAGTAGTCGTCCCAACTGGTAAACAACTATATAAAAATGTTTTCACATTACATGCGGGCCTCTCGGTCATGTTACTTTAAACTTAATACATAAAAATTTAATATATTCTTGCATATATAATATGATATTTAATGAAAAAATAATTACATTTATTAAATGGTACATAACATAATTAAATGTGTTCGTATACTTAGTTTAAATTTCGGTGACATAAATTACATTGCTAAAAGGTTTTCGATTTTAACATACATTATATCATGCAATAAAGTAGCGTACACCAACTGAATTCCTTACTCAAAGTTCCTCTAACATCCTACAAACATATTCGACCTACTGACAACTACATATTGCTATAACTAGAATCTATTTAGACACTACTTCTACAATGAACTACGTATAGGGCTAACATGGCAACTTGTCTCACGTACTATAAAAATAAATAATAAAATAAACAGCAACACCAACCTCAAAGTCCTCTGCCCCGGCAACATGTCATGTGGCGTTTAGCCTGTTAATGTCCGCATCGTCCGCCATAATGTTCAACTGAGCCGCTGGTTTGGTCAAACAAGGATAAAATGAATAAAAAAAGTAAGGTAAACAGTAACTTTTGACTTCTTTAATGACTGTGAACGAAACCCCTTAAATAGACGTCACTGAGCCTATTTCATTTACAGAGTAAACGAATTGAAATTAGGCGTATTTCATTTACACTGTAAACGAAATAGGGGCGTTGAAGAACACGTGTACACACGTCATAGGACCGCCCGTTTACAACCTTATTTCGTTTACTGTGTAAATAAAATACGCCTAATTTCAATTCGTTTATTTTGTAAACAAAATGTGACATGTTACACATTTTCGTAAAAATGCTTCAAATTACGGAAATCGATAATTAATATATTTAATTTATTTATATAAATAAAAAATCCAATAGAATTATATTGCATATTGTGAAAGGTACGATGTCACGTTAGGAGACTAAAGAGAAAATCTTTTGGGTTATTAACTTTTTCATTATTAGTTGTGTGTGCATTATTTACGCACATTGTAGGTTTAAATGTAGTTCACTCACTTTACAATTTTTTCAAAAGAAACTTAGGTGATTAAAATTTTGTTAACTAACATGTAATAATTTTATTTTCATTTTTCTTCATCTATGTGTGTGAGATAGAGAGAGAAAGAGAGAGAAAGAGAGAGAAAGCTAGCCCATGTATGTAGTATGTATTAGATTAGTTTTCAAAAATTTTCCCTTTATGTTATCTACAAATTATTTGTTGCATGATTGATTAAACAATTATATTACATATATATTAAAATTAATTATTAAAATAAATTATTAGTATAAAATATATATTAGAATATAAATATATATTAAAAATAAATTAAACCACATATGTATTTATATATAAATATAAATACATTAATAACTAATTTTAGTAGCTAATTTTTATATACAAATAATATTTTTACTAATTAAATTAGCATTGTAATTTAATAGTCTAGTAGAAACCTCCTATGTTAGTAGGTCGTTATTTATTTACTATGTGAGTAAGATAATAACGTTTAATTGATTCTATCAATAAGATTCTAGCTATTCTGTGGTTGTTTTTTTAAGGTTGTGATAGTTTAAATTTTTTACGAAAAGATTATGATAATTTTAAAATTTGAAAAATTTTAAAATGTTATGAATTTATTTGTGATGGTTTTATACAACTATTAGAATATTATTTAGTGTTGGTTCTTTATCTGTTCTGTGAGGATTTTAAGTTAATATTTTGTGACAGTTTAAAATCTTTTATAAACTGAATTTTCAATTAAAATAAAAATTCGCCACAATTGAACAGCAGTAAACCATGTGAAAATAAAACTAAACAACTCTAAAAGTTGCATTTAACAATTAACAGAGTATGCCAATAAGAGGAATCAATCTATAATAAGATGAGTTATTGGTTGAGAAAATTTCATCAATCAAACTAAGATTATTAATTATTCAACTTGTTATACAATGTATGCAATTTATTGAGCAAATAGTGTATGCAAATTCCAAAATATGCACATATCTTGTTATACATCTTGCACTATTATATTCATAGCTCTATGCAAATTATATTCGTTCTTTAATCCGTCAAATTAGAAGAAGTATAGAGAGCCAATTGAGTATCTATACAATGTGTATAATAAGGTATAAAGATGTTCAATTCAATAGGATATCAGATGTTTATTATCGCTAGTACACGGATGGTCACGCATCTTTTCTATCTTTTTCTAGTGAATTTGCATTTAATTTGTTAAGTTTTATCAAGAATTAATTATTTTTTAGCCACTATGGATACTACTTTGAGTCTTGTAAATTTCTGTTTATTTAGGTAGCATTCGAATGGATTTGATAGAGTTTCTACAAAGAAAGAGAAGAAACCGAGGAGCTGACTAGCGAGGAGCGACGCGTGCGCGTGCCTGACGCATGCGCGTGATTTGGAGCTGTCCATGGCGACGCGTGCGCATATCTAACGTGTACGCGTGTGAAAAGCAAAGTTGCTCAGCGACGCGTGCGTGTACCAGACGCGTACGCATGACACGCGAAAAAGACCATCGACGCGTACACGTGACTGACGCGAATGCGTGACATGCGCGACATGCAGAAAATCCAGAAAACACTGGGGCGATTTCAGGCCGAGTTTCGACTCAGTTTTCGGCCCAGAAACACAGACTAGAGCCAGGGGATAGCAGAGACTCAAGGGAGATTCACACAAGAATAATTATGCCCACTCCAAGTTAGGCATGGACCCTACGAAGCAAGTGGTCCCCATCCATCAATTGAAGACATGCTGATTGCTTTAATTAATTCTTATTTAAACTTTATTTTTAATTTAAAATAGGAAAAGATATTATTTTAATTTTAGAAGATAGATTTTAAATTAATTAGGATTAGATATAAAAGGGGATTTCCAACAGGGGGTTCCAACACAACATTATTCCATTCCAATTTACAATCCTTATTTTTCTCTGAACCATGAGCAACTAAACCTCCACTGTTAAGGTTAGGAGCTCTGTCTATTGTATGGATTGATTTTATTGTTTTTCTATTTTAATTTATGTTTTGATTTATAATTCAAGAATTTTTTCGTTCTTTATTCTATGAATTTGGGTGGAACGGAGGTATGACCCTCTTTCTAATTGCGTTCTTGTATAACTTGGAAAAGCTCTTTACTTGAACAATAGCTTGAAAGCAATTTTTCCTAAATTTTAATTATCTGGATTTAATGGGATACGTGACTGATAAACCACTATTTTATGATTTATCTTGTGCTCAATTGAGTGGTTTTTATCTACTCTTTACCCACTTATTCATACTATTTGCATGGTTTTACATTTGCCTTCCTAATTATGTGCTTTGATTGAAAACATGCTTCTTTGATCTTATATTTGCCTATTATTAATCCTCTCTTATCACCATTAGATGCCTTGATATGTGTGTTAAGTGTTTTCAGATATTATAGGGCAGGAATGACTTGGAGGATGGAAAGGAAGCATGCAAAAGTGGAAGGAATACAAGAAGATGAAGAAGTTGTTAAGCTGTCCAGCCTGACCTCTTCGCACTCAAATAGCTATAACTTTAGCTACAGAGGTCCAAACGACGCAGTTCTAGTTGCGTTGGAAAGCTAACGTCCGGGGCTTCGATTTGATATATAATATGCTATTGTTCCCCTGACGCTAGGCGACGCGACTGCGTGATCCATGCGGCCGCGTCGCAGTGACGGAAATCAGCGTGTTTGAATTTTTCTCCAGCGATTTTCGGGCTGTTTTTGACCCAGTTCGCGGCCCAGAAAACACAGATTAAAGGCTATAAAGTGGGGGATTGCATCCATTCATAGAGAGGCTCTCATAATTCACTTCTCATGATTTAGATTTAGTTTGAGAGAGGTTCTCTCCTCTCTCTCTTAGGATTTAGGACTTCTCTTAGTTTTAGGAGTAACTCTCAATCCAGGTTCTTTATTTTTATTTCCCAATTTATTTTATGAACTCTTTCATGTTACATATAATTCTCTTAATTAATGCTATTTGAGGTATTTCAGTTTATGATTGCTTTTTTTTATTTACATGATTATTACTTTCCATCTGAAGGCATCTTTATTCCAATAGATTTACTTTTCCCCTTTTGGTCTTGGTTAAGAAATCAGTAACTCAGGAGTTATCCAATTCAACAGCATAATTGTTAATTGTTATCTTGCCAATTGAGTTGAACTTCAATAATCCCAATCTTTTCTTAGGAAATAAATAGGATTCGAAGATCAAACTAATTAGTCCCTTGACTTTCCTTTGCTTTAGTAAAGGTTAACTAAGTGGAATTAAGATTCAACTTTCATTGTTGTTGATAAGGATAACTAAGTCTGGACTTCCAATTTCTTATATCTTGCCAAGAGATTTTATTATTATTATTTTATTTTACTTGTCATATAACATATTCCCACCTTACTTCCAAAACCCCCAATTTACAATCTTCATAACCAATAATAAGAACATATTTCCCTGCAATTCCTTGAGAAGACGACCCGAGGTTTAAATACTCGGTTATCAATTTTAAAGGGGTTTGTTACTTGTGACAACCAAAACGTTTGTACGAAGGGATTTCTGTCGGTTTAGAGACTATATCTACAACGCGACTGTTTTTATGAAATTCTTTACTGGCAAAAATCCCAACGTCAGTGACATATAATCCTCTTATATTTGTGTAATTAGGATTTCTGTGGCATATAACTAGAATTGAACTTCACCCTTTAATTGGAATTAATTGACCAAGGAATTGGCTGTTGAAGAATTTTAAAGGAGACTAGAAAGGTCTAAGAAATTAGAGTCTAGTCACATATAGTTGCCATGAATTAAATCTTACATCATTAAAATAAATTAATAAGAAAAGTTAATCCAGAAAATAGATAACTCTGAAACCTTAACCGGCTTCTCCATACTTTATTCCCAACTTATTTACTTGCTCTTTTAATATTCTTTATATTGTTTAATGTCTTTTGAACACCAATACACTATTTTCTGCTTGTCTAACTAAGCCTATTAATCAACCATTGTTGCTTAGTCCTTCAATCCTTGTGGGATCGACCCTCACTCACCTGAAGTATTACTTGGTACGACCCGGTGCACTTGCCGATTAGTTTGTGGACTATAAATTCTGCATCAATGGTTATTTTAGATAATATGAGTGTATTGTGTTTAAAAAATTAGTAATATTTTATCTTAAATGTTCATTTTTTAACTCATATTAAACCAAATAAATAGTCCATTATACAAATATTACATTGGTTCCCTAACAGAATTCGTCAAATTATATTCATCAAAATAAAAAATATCGTGTACTCGTCAAAAGTACATGTATGTTTGTTCTGGAGTATAATAATTCATAGCTCTATGCAACATGCTTGATAGAAACCTCACATTATCCGATCCCTTAGCTTTCACAACAGCCAAACAAAAAATAATCAAATAAGCTACTTAGAATTTAAGCATCTCTTTTGTACCAACCAACCAACAAATGAGTAAAATAACACGACACATTCAGAAAATCTCTCGATAAGATTGGTGACATTGAAGATGCTAGAAAGCAATTCTAAAAACAATTCCGTATTTTACTTTTTAATAAAACTAGACCAGCAATTCAAAACTTACTATAAATAAATGGCAATATAAGAGTATCCATAGGCAAACGATAACCAATGGTTTGAGACATTGCTTTAGTGACAAAAATTATCAAATAAGGGTAAATAAAAAAATTCCAACTCAGACTCTCTCCTTTGATAGAGAAACTCAATCATATATAGCATAGAATCACATAAATAGATAAGCACATCTTTAAAAAAGAAAGATTATATTAGGTTTGAAAAGGCATTTCAACAATCATAAATAGCTCAAGTCCACGACTAGTCTTTATATTTATAAGGTTCAGAATAATTTAGTCTTGAGAGGCAAGTACTAAGATGCAAAAAAACAGTGCAGTTTTCCAATTTTAAAATTGAAATTTTTTAATGATCTAAAGAAGGGATTAAATCTATGGTCATTTTTTATGCTTTTAAATTTGAACACCAAAATAGATTTTGTAATAAGTGGTTTTTCTCTCTAAGTTAACTCTTTTTATTTTTTCTCTCAAATAACTTTTTTAAATATCTCATACATTGTCTTTTAGCATGAGAAATTAAATAAAGATAAATTAAGAAAATAAAATATATAATGTAACCTCATGAAAGAGAAAAAATATGATAGTTTAAAAACAATGTGAAAATTAAATTTAAATTTTTTTTAGTGTCTTTCATATTGACAGAATGTTCTTTTTAATGTAAATACATTGCTTCTAAAACTTCAAACTTTGAGTGGTAGAAATGTTGGAAAAACTCAGAATTTTAGATTTATTCTCCTTATCTTAATTTTTGGCTAATTACTTCTTTATGTATGGGGCAATACCTCCAAAACATAAGCTAGTGGGTATAGTAAACTCTTAAGCATTGGACCTGTTGAATTCTTTTTCTTCTCCCAAAAAAAAATAGAACAGAAGATTAGAATAGAATGGTGAGAGAAATTGAAAAAATGGGCAAGAATAATCTACACCATCAATACAAACTTTGACTCCAAGTTTCTTTTTTTGCCTTTGATTTGAATCAGAAAAGTACCTTCATTTTCTTCTTTTTTTTTTCAAATTGTAGATGCAAAATAAAATAGCCTTAACAAGTCATTTGACTTGCCCAAAAAAATAACTTTAATAATATTTTTTTTTACTAGCATTGATATTTGGATTTAATTTGGCTCCATTGATTTGACATTTTTCTCTAAAACTAAATGAACCATTTAATATCCATAAAAAATTGAGTCAATTTTCCTTTGGTTTGCTTTACTATTTTCGTATAAAGCTTCAATATTTTATCCATAATTTGCTGGCCTTGTGATCTATTTGGGCTTTTAAAACAAAAATAATTTGGGCCTACAATAATAAACATACATCAAACAACATTAAAACTTCTAACCCAATCAAAAACATATATTTATTATCATCAATAAATTATTATTTCCTAAACTCATCAAAAACCTTAAGTGTAGACAATAATCTTATGTTACCTGAATCAAAATCCAACGAATTAATTAAATTATTAGTGCTGTTTCTAAAATTCTATGACTTAAAACCAAACTCAAACACCCAAATCAAGACATTGAATTTTGATCAGGAAAATGCCAATGCCTAGCCTTAAATTAAACATCATTATTGGAATAACTTGCAAACTTAACAGATTTAGACATGGAGAAAAAAATAAAGCCGTAATTTTATATAAGATATATATACCAGAAAACTTGACCTACACTCTATCTCATTTTGTTCTTGTATATAAATTATAAAGCTTAAAAAATGACAAATGCCCTTGGGAAGAAGACTCGTCATTTAATTAAACCTTGCCAAGTCTTTAATTATTTTTCTCCTTGCACAATTTCTGAAATTTACCAGAACCTACTATTATATATAGGTTTAATTACTCTGTTGGTCTCTATAGTTTCGCGAAATTTTCAATTAGGTCCCTATACTTCTTTTCCTTTTAATTGGGTCTCTATACGTTATTTTTTTTTCAATTTAGTCTCTATTAACATTAAACGTCAAAAAAATATTAGTGAACTATGAAATTACTTTTATACCCTTAGGGACCTAATTAAAAAAAAATATAGGAACTTAATTGAAAATTCGGTGAAACTATAAATATTCAATGAAAGATATTCCTATAATCCCTATTCAATGATTCTAAGACATGAAAAGTATTCCTATAATCCCTTTTATTTTGTCACTATCATTCTTTTGCTTATTTATATACAAATTGTACCAAAAATACTTTCTCTCTTTTTTTTTTCGACTTTCAAAATACCTTATCTTAAGAACCTAAAAAAAAGAATGGATAAAATGAAATAGAAATAGTAGTAATAAGCATATATAAAATTCAGTTTTCATCCTTCAAGTATTGATTATGATAATGCATCCAGTTTACATAATAAACTTTACATTAATACTTAAGAGCATACTTACATCTAGTTTGAAATTGGAGGATTGCATCCACCAATTGATATTGTATACAAATAAACAATAATCGATGTAAAATAAAATACTACAATTTTGTATGCGCCCTTTAGCAAATGGACAAAAGATTATCACTATGAAAATCCATGCTATGCCTAATGAATACAAAATTGGGTGACTTCAATTCAATAGGTAACTACTCATGCCTGTCTAAGAACTTCTCTATAACGACTGAGAATGCCGCAAAGCCAGCACAACCAGCACATGCTGCTTTTGGACCATCTACAATCACAAAGCAACACCAAAGCATTCTGAAACAAAGGTAGAGAACAGATTTTTGAACTAAACAAGAAACATTTAAATCTTAATTGAAAACAGTGTATTCATGTCACATTGCAGCCCAATCTTAATTCATACCACATTGCACACGGTATCTCACTCGTCTTTCCTCTCTCTGGCGCTTTCTCGTCAGAAGTTCATCCTTCGCTCTCTCCTTCTCGAGCTCTGTCCTCTTCTTTTCTGCATTAATCTTTCGCTTCTTTTCCTGGATGAGGTTCAGACAAAACACGGGAAGAAACATCATTCTAAATATTGGAATTCTAAATATTACCAAAGGAGTGCGTATAGAAATGAAGTTGCATTTGGTTAGATACAAATATGTTTGATTAAAATGCGAAAGTATTCTACTTCTATATTTCCTTTTTCAATGGTTAACTTCGAGTAGAATAGATATTATCTATCTTGTATTGCATATAAAAAAGAACTGAACAAATTAGAAAAAATTTCACACCTGAAATCCAACTGGGGGACTAGGACTTTATCCAACTTTAATATCCTTGTATTGCAAACCTGATTCAGTAGTTACCATAGGCACCTTCATTGCATAAAATGTTCAAAGTCAACATTAGTCATTTAGCTATGGATATTCCAAGTAAAATCCATTGATACCATGGTAGTCATTGATCAAGGGTCTTAAAAATGTGAATATTAAAACTTAAGTGCAATAACATAGATTGGTTATTAACAGATTCTTTGCATGGTGCACAAATTCTTTGAAAATATAAGAATGTCTGCTATTCCTTTAAGAATGATAGATTCTATTATCAGGAAAGAACAGCTTAAATACTAATAATGCTTTGAATTCTCAAGATTTATTTGAAGAATTTCTCTTAAAAAATAACTGACATTTGAGAAAGGTGCTGACTAACATTAGTAGAAACAGGAGATGCAATGCGATTACATCAAACATCAAAGCATTATTAGCAATTTACAACAACCATTTGTAATGTCTTAGCAGAGAAAAACAAAGAAAGGAGGCAGAGAAGGGAACAATGTATTCTCACCATACATTTTCAAGCTCCTTCTCACAAGCTTCATCACATAGTTTCGGCTTATCTTCCGGGGACAAACCAGCTCCTTTGGCTTCCAATGAACCAACAAAGAGGCTTGAGATTCCCAAAGCCAATCCAAGAAAGTCTCTGCGGAAATTGGTATTAACCATAGCAGCACATTCAGTTGTATCTGAGGCCTTTGCTTTTACCACCGATCTTCGGTATTACGGAACCAAGCATCGAAGCCTGTCAGCAGCAATGCCTTGAGGATTGCAGCCCAAACTTTTACAAGTAGAACCTGTATGCCTCTATGACAATGATCAATTAAACTCATAATCAATTAATTATAGATAACATACATAATCAAAACTCATAATCAATTCAACTCTTTCAAAGGCATTTAATCAAACACCTTATCTCCAATCTCACCTCTTTCCTTATTTCTAACATAATCAATTAATTACAGATAAAATACATAATCAGAACTCATAATCAAAATTTTTTAGCACAATCAAAACTAATATTAGCAAACTAAGCTTCACAATTAGATCAATTGGTTCTCTTTGTCATTCAGAATGTTGGTTACTTAATCAAATAAAGTCAAATTATATACAAGCAGCAACCAAAAATAAGCATAAGCAAAATTAGAGGTATTTAACAATTAAGATTTCTCAACATTGAACCTGAAGCATTAGAATCGGGAGAGGATGCCGTTTGATTACTAGTTATTTTAAGCATAACATTTCTCCCGTTCTTAGTGTAGTGGGAGGAGGACATTATTGAGAAGAATTATTATCCAATGCTAAAAAACTAAAAAAAAATTCAATCATCACCTGTTGTGACAGAACCAGTCCAGACAGCAAAACGCGGAGTCGAGGAGCGGCGATTTGAGGCAAGGCACCGCGAGGCGCGGTGAGGCAAGGCGGGACGAGGGGATGCAATAAGCAAGGCGGACGAGCGGAGCAGAACAGAGCACCTGTGGGTGACTCAGAGGGACGACGACCACCCAGCGACGGACGACGACGACGCCATGGAAGACGGCAGCAGAGTGTGATAGAGGAGAAATCCAATTGAGAACTTAGGAGAATAACCTAGAGATAGTTAGAGTTCTCTGATTTTGGGGGGACAAAAATATAAAGGGTATTTTTGGTATTTTATAAAAATAGAGGTGTTTTTAATTAAATTTTTTTACTAAATTATGAGAATATTCGATTTTTTAATGGAATATTCTGTTATTTCAAACGGTTTTATGACGGTAAGGACTAAATTAAAAAAAAATAAAAGTATAGGGACCCAATTAAAAGAAAAAAGTATAGGGACCTAATTAAAAATTTCGCAAAACTATAGAGACCAACAGAGTAATTAAACCTTATATATATTTAAAAATAAATCCACCAATTTTGGTATTCCATTCCTCTATTTCCCTAGAATCATTTCATCAAGTGAAACGCGTGAGAATTCTAATGATTAACTCCATTACTGTCTACCTTTGAGGAAGCAACAAGCTTTGTAATGTAGCATGATTATTTGATACGTGACAACTACTCACCAATATCAAGTTGAAACCATTTTAGGGTCGTAAACAAGGAACCAGAGAGAAAGTTACTGATGAAGAACATGTTGGGAATAAAGGCGGTAAGGGAGGCACGGAAGCAACAGCAGAAGTGTAACAAAAATGAGTAAAATAGATACGAAAAATTTATATAGTTGGCTCAAAATCTACATCTACAGACAAAACTGAAATTAGAGTCCAGCGATAGAAACAACATAAATATCTAATACAAGAATAATATGAAAGTGTAACACTCTATCATACAAAATCTTATGCTTAAGTCATAAGACAGAGATGACGAGGTGTTACGACCTCTAAAAATAAAATTATATATATAATAATAATAGTGAAGACAGAGTTACAGGACCTGTTTCTCCAAAATAACCTTTAAGAGGAATTAATACATCATATATATAAGCAATGGAGATAATAAGTATCCAACTAAATACAGATAATCAAAATAAATCCTCGAGAGATAAGGATCTTAGCTAAAACAGAAGCTTCCAGCATGCCTCAGCGAGGAGCCTCACGTCCTGCATCTGAAAACGACAAAATCTGCATGGGTGAGAACCGGAGGTTCTCAGCATGATAACAATGCCCACATATCTAACATATAATGTCCTAGGAAAGTCGAAGGCAATCCTAGAACTTCCAACAGATAATTAAAGCTTATAAATATAACTAAACCGTAAAAACGAAATAGGCAACTAACTAAGGGTCTTTGGTCTATCTAAAATTCCCCAATCCAACTCCTCCGAACCTCCTAACCACCAACAGAACCAAAAGCAACAAACACAATTATTACAAGCAAGGAAATCACAAATAGGATTCAAATATATCAGATAATCAAGTAGCAATTAGTTATGCAATCATTTAGGCAATCCAAACAAGACATACCAAACAAACATATAGATGCATATGATGGATGCTTGTCCTAGTGGCTGATGAGTCTCATCTGTCAGTTATAAAGCCAACCCGACAAGTCCTGGTAGCTAACCATTAGACTGTCCCTCTATCGTGCATCCCCAACTCGAGTAATTCACAATCATAATCATAATCATACAACACCTACACTGGTGTTTATCCACGGCGGAGAGTTCATGCGGAACTTTCACAGTGTCCGGCCACACTTACGACATAGGGTCAGCAGAGTATCAAGTCTCAACCTGGAGTACGTGGTGGCTAGCATCTGCTTTCACCCAGGAAAACTCGTATCTCAGATATTTAGAAGTGCATCAAATCATATTATCAATCAACAAGCATATATGCATTCATACTCAGCCATAATCAACATTAATACAGTCATTTGGCTCATAATACAATCCACAACTAGCCATAATTCATTAACAAATACAGCCCTTCGGCTCATGGCATATACAACACTTCCACCATCATCCTCAGCAACTCATACAACCATCATTAATCATGTTTCATCATTGATTCTCCCTTTACTTCATCCTCAAGTTACCACCTTTCCTAACTTCTTCTCATTACTAGGCATACTATAAATAATTAAGACTAAAAAGATGAAAATGGAGGCTTAGAGGTTTGAAATCTGGTTTTTTAAAAACACAAAACTCATATTTGCTGAAAACAGGGTCACGCGTACGCGTGAATACATGTTTGGACCAAGACGCGTATGCATTGCTCTTCTCGCGCACGCATGCACACCAGGCAGAAATGACTAGCCGTGCATGAGGGGATTTCGCGTACGCAAAAACCCCAGGCCACGCGTATGCGTGGGCGTACATTTTTGCCCATTTCGCGTATGTATATCCATTTTCGCGTATGCAAATATGCCAAACAGAAGCGCATATTTGCATATGGGAATGTATGCGTACGCATACAATGCAGCAGCACCAAAAAGCTGCTAAGTCCAGATTTTTCAGTTTACACACCAAACTTTGATCGAGCATAACTTCCTTATTTTAAAACATTTTTCCTCCGTTCTTTGAACGACATAAACATCTCAAACCAAATTTTAGTTTTAAACAAATTCGACTCACATCGGAGGTCCGGAGATCAAGTTATGCTTCGCCAAAGTTGGCCAAAATCATAATTTTTCACAAAAACTAACAAACCTCAATTTTCAAAACAAACCAATTCCAACCATTTCTAAAACCAACCAAACCTTAGCCATTCAGCATCAAGCCACTCTCAACTCATATTTCAAATTTGACAATTTATAATATACATTCATCATCTTACCAATTCTCCATTTTCATAAATTTCCAACCCAATACTTCCAATTTTCCAATATTCAATATACCACATCAAATGTCCATATCAAACACAATTTTATCTTCAAGTCAACCTCTGTAATTACAAATCATCATCATCATATATAATTCGCATGTATCATCAACAATAACATCAATTACCCCCTCCAAAATCAATAATCACATAATCAGTATTATTCATTCAACCAATCAATCAACATCACAAATTCAATTCCTATCCTAGGGTCACTAGCCTAAGTTTTCACATTACATTACATTTTTGATACAGAATATCGAAACCATACCTTGGCCGATTACCCGCTCAACCCGGAACACCTCCAATTCAACTTTTTCTCAACTTTCAAGACTCCAACACCACACCAACAGATTTTTCCAGTATATAGCTCCACTTCTAAGCTTCCCAAAACCTCAACCAAGCTCCAATATACATACATATATTGCCTAGTACACATAACATACACCCACACATATAAACTAAATAACTAATCACAAAACTTCAAGTATTTCACTTAGGCTTGAGAATCTTATCATACCCAAGGATCAAAGGGGTGAGATTAAGCCTTCCCTTCAAGCTAATTGGATCCTATAACATCAAAGAGCTCAAAATCTCAATATTTTTTTCCAATAATTTCGAAATCAAGGGCTGGAAAGACAAGCAAGAAAATGTGGCTTACCTCTTGAACAATATTATGGGCTTTGTAGAGATCAACGTCGCGTAGCCTCAAACAGTGCGACAATCGGAGCTCCGAATCAAAAGTTATGGTGGATTGAACAAAGAGCAAGGGTTTGAACTTTGAGAGAGTTCTTCCCCCTTTCCTTGCTGTGTTTCAGCGTGTTTGGCTTAAGGGAAGGGGAAGAAGAGCTGTGCACTTTTGTTTTAATGTGTTTAGGTTGGGCCATGGGCCCAATACGGGCCCGATTGGTCCGATTTGGTCCGTTCGTCCCAATCTTAGGCCAAATACTTTAAAATTAGTGTTGAAATTCTCGTTTTAATTTTTTCTACCATATTAAACCATAAAAATCACATTTCTAATTTTCTAGAATAAATTTTTAATTTATGAGTTAATTATTCATTAATTAACCGGATTTTACAAAAAGCACTTACAACACAATATGACAACAACTATAAGCAAGCAAATATATTAACTAAAGCAACAACAAGAACACACAAATATTTTAACGTGAAAAATTTTTTCAATATGAGAGGTAGAAATCATGTGTCACTAAGACCAAAAAAATGACTTCACTATAATCAAATACGAGGTACAAGAGTCTCAAACAAAGCATAAATCGTGCATACGACGAGCCAACACATAAAAACACCGTTTAGAATGAAGAATAAGAAATTGCCGTTTAAAATTTGCTGCTCTGCACAAAAACGAGAATTCTGCTTTTTTTCTCTCTTCTCTCACTTTGTGGTTGCTCTCTTTTACTTTCCATGATTCCTAAAAATTTGATTAGGGTAGTGACATAAGGATACTTGAAGACACCCAAAAAATTGGATTTAGACCTGATGAGCAGATATTTTATACGCTTTTTGGGGTTAATTTCATATAGTTTTTAGTATGTTTTAGTTAGTTTTTAGTTTATTTTCATTAGTTTCTAGGCAAAATTCATATTTCTGAACATTACTATGAGTTTGTGTGTTTTTCTATAATTTCAGGTATCTTCTGGCTGAAATTGAGGGAGCTGAGCAAAAATCTGATTCAGGCTGAAAAAGGACTGCTGATGCTGTTGGATCCTGACCTCTCTGCACTCGGAATGGAATTTCTGGAGCTACAGGAGTCCAATTGACGCGATTTCAATTGCGTTGGAAAGTAGACATCCAGGGCTTTACAGCAATATATAATAGTCTATACTTTGCTCAAGGATAGATGACGTAAACTGGCGTTCAACGCCAGTTCCATGCTGCAGTCTGGCGTCCAGCGCCAGAAACACGTTATAAGTTGGAGTTCAACGCCAGAAACAGGTTACAACCTGGCGTTGAATGCCCAAAACAGCCCAGGCACGTGAGAAGCTTTAGTCTCAGCCCCAGCACACACCAAGTGGGCCCCAAAAGTGGATTTCTGCACTATCTATCATAGTTTACTCATTTTCTGTAAACCTAGGTTACTAGTTTAGTATTTAAACAACTTTTAGAGATTTAATTTTCATCTGATGACATTTTTAGATCTGAACTTTGTACTCTTTGACGGCATGAGTCTCTAAACTCTATTGTTGGGGGTGAGGAGCTCTGCTGTGCCTCGATGAATTAATGCAATTACTTCTGTTTTCCATTCAAACACACTTGTTCCTATCTAAGATGTTCATTCGCGCTTCACTATGAAGAAGATGATGATCCGTGATACTCATCACCTTCCTTAATTCATGAACGTGTGTATGACAACTACCTCCGTTCTATATTAGATTGAATGAGTATCTCTTAGATTCCGTAATCAGAATCTTCGTGGTATAAGCTAGAATCCATTGGCAGCATTCTTGAGAATTCAGAAAGTCTAAACCTTGTCTGTGGTATTCCGAGTAGGATTCAAGAATTGAATGTTTGTGACGGGCTTCAAACTCGCGATTGTTGGGCGTAGTGACAGACGCAAAAGAATCAAGGGATTCTATTCCGACATGATCGAGAACCAACAGATGATTAGCCGTGCTGTGACAGAGCATTTGGACCATTTTCACTGAGAGGATAGGAAGTAGCCATTGACAACGGTGACACCCTACATACAGCTTGCCATGGAAGGAGCCTTGCGTGTGTAAAGAGGAGTACAAGAGAAAAGCTGAAATAAAGAGGACAAAGCATCTCCAAAATCCCAACATATTCTCCATTATTGAGTAACAAGTATTTATTTTATGGCCTTTGACTTTTTACAATTAAAACTAAGAATTATTATTGATATTATATCCTGACTAAGAGTTACAAGATAACCATAAATTGCTTCAAACCAACAATCTCCGTGGGATTCAACCCTTACTCACGTAAGGTATTACTTGGACGACCCAGTGCACTTGCTGGTTAGTGGTACGAGTTGTGAAAAGTGTGATTTACAATTCGTGCACCAAGTTTTTGGCGCCGTTGCCGGGGATTGTTCGAGTTTGGACAGCTAACGGTTTATTTTGTTGCTTAGATTAGGAAAAATTTTTCTTTTTTTGGTTTAGAGTCTTCTATTATTGTTTTTGGTTGAAATTTTCTTTTTTTTTTAAATCCTTATTTTCTCTTTTTTCGAAATTTGTGTTCTTTGTTCTTTCTTCATCTTCAAGTTGTTTTTGTTTATTTTTCTTGTCTGATCTTTAGTTTTGCTTGATCTGCATCTTTTCTTGTTTTTCTTGTACCCTTTCAAAACATTAGTTTTCAAAAAAGTTTTATTCTTAGTTATTAAAAATACTTCTTCAAAACAAGTGTTACATTTACTGCCCAATTGGCTAGAGCGTTGGTCTATGTTCTTGGTAATTGGGTATCTTCTTTTTAAAATCTATCTTTTCAAAAATAATTTTTCTTTGATTAAATCTTGTGCCAAACTTTAAGTTTGGTGTTTTCTTGTTAATCTTTTTATAATTTTCGAAAATTTTAGTTTGGTTTTCTAAAAATTTTAAGTTTGGTGTTCCTCCTTCATGTTCTTGTTGTTCTTGTGATTCTTCAAAGTGTTCTTGAGTCTTCCTTGTGTTTTGATCTTAAAATTCTTAAGTTTGGTGTTCCTTGGTGTTTTTCCTCCAAAACTTTCGAAAACAAGGAGCATTAGATCTAAAATTTTAAGTCTTGTGTCTTTTATGTGTTTTTCTCTTTCATCATAAAATTCAAAATTCAAAAAAAAAAATATCTTTTCTAACTATTTTTAAGCCATATTTTCGAATTTTTTTTTATAAAAATTCAGATTTCAATTTCAAAATTTTTCAAATCTTAACCTTTTAAGATTTAAAAAAAAAAATTATATCTTTTTCAAAACAAATCTATATCTTTTCCTTCTTAAAATCTTTTCAACTCATAAATATCTTTTTCAAATCTTCACAATATCTTTTTCAAAACAAATTTATCTTTTTCAAATATCTTTTATACTTTTTAATTACATCTTTTTCCTATCATATTTACCTTTTACAAATCATATCTTCTATCTTATCTTTTCTCATAATTTTCGAATTACTTGGGTTGACTTGGTCAAAATTTTTCAAATCATATCTTTTTTAAAACTTCCTGACCAATTTTTTTTTCTTTCTCTCTCTCCATTTTTAGAAAATCTTCACCCATTTTTATTTATTTTATTTTAATTTATTTTATTTTTGAAATAAATAAATAAATAAATAAAATATGTTTTTCTCTATTTTACATCATCTCCCTTTCTCCATCATGGATCTAAGTGGAAATGAACAGTCCAGAAGGACTCTGGGGTCATATGCTAACCCCACCACTGCTTCATATGGGAGTAGTATCAGTATACCCTCCATTGGAGTCAGTAGCTTTGAGTTGAATCCTCAGCTCATTATCATGGTGCAGCAAAGTTGCCAGTATTCCGGTCTTTCACAGGAAGAACCTACAGAGTTTCTAGCACAGTTTTTATAAATTGCTGACACAGTACATGATAAAGAAGTAGATCAGGATGTCTACAGATTATTACTGTTCCCATTTGCTGTAAAAGACCAAGCTAAGAGGTGGTTAAATAACCAACCTAAGGCTAGCATAAAGACATGGAAACAGCTGACAGAAAAAATTCCTGAATCAATACTTTCCTCCAAAACGGATGACACAGCTAAGGCTGGACATCCAAGGCTTTAAATAAGGAGATAATGAATCTCTTTATGATGCCTGGGAGAGATACAGAGAGATGCTAAGAAAATGCCCCTCTGAGATGTTTTCAGAGTGGGTTCAGCTAGACATCTTCTATTATGGGCTTACAGAAAGAGCTCAGATATCTCTAGATTACTCAGCTGGTGGATCTATCCACATGAGAAAGACAATTGAAGAAGCTCAAGAGCTCATTGATACAATTGC
>NC_029785.2:22930024-22931384 GCF_000816755.2 Arachis ipaensis
AGACTACAAGAGACAAGGATGGCTAATATAAATATGGAAGAACAATTAAAGCAAACAAAGCAGCAGCTGTCAAAAACAAATAACAGAAGAATGCCAAGCAGTTCAATTAAGAAGTGGGAAAACATTAAATACCCCACCTCAAGGCAGCAGGAAGCCAAGAAATGAGCAAACTACCCAAATTCCATCTGAGGACAATAAGAGCCGGGGAAAAAATAATTCTGGCGCTAAAACGCCAGAAATTGGGTGGAAGGCTGGCGCTGAACGCCCAAACCATGCTCAGGACTGGCATTCAACGCCAGAAACAAGCAAGGAACTGGCGTTGAACGCCCAAAGGAAGCACAGTTCTGGCGTTCAGACGCCAGGAACAGATGAGGAGTTGGCGTCTAATGCCACTCCAACTT
Source organism: Arachis ipaensis (assembly GCF_000816755.2). Classification (NCBI taxonomy): domain Eukaryota; kingdom Viridiplantae; phylum Streptophyta; class Magnoliopsida; order Fabales; family Fabaceae; genus Arachis; species Arachis ipaensis. The sequence continues at coordinate 22,930,426 of NC_029785.2, forward strand.
CCAACCCTGGCTTTCAAATGCCAGTGAGGGATCAGACACCTGCAAGTGCTGATAATAAATCCCTCAAGAAGGCTTCTCAACCTACCTCTGTAGGAAATAAACCTGCAGCAACTAAGGTTGAGGAATACAAAGCCAAGATGCCTTATCCTCAAAAACTCCGCAAAGAGGAGCATGATAAGCACTTTGCCCGCTTTGCAGACTATCTCAGGACTTTTGAAATAAAGATTCCGTTTGCAGAGGCACTTGAGCAAATACCCTCTTATGCCAAGTTCATGAAAGAGATCTTGAGTCATAAGAAGGATTGGAGAGAAACTACTAGCTGCTGACACACCATTTATGTTTGACACAAAGTGTCTGCAGGCGTTTGAGACCCTGAAAGCTAAGCTGGTCACAGCACCAGTTATTTCTGCACCAGACTGGACATTACCATTCGAACTAATGTGTGATGCCAGTGACCATACCGTTGGTGCAGTATTGAGACAGAGGCATAACAAGCTTCTGCATGTCATTTATTATGCTAGCAGTGTTTTAAATGATGCCCAGAAAAATTACACAACCACAGAAAAAGAATTACTTGCAGTGGTTTATGCCATTGACAAGTTTAGATCCTACTTAGTAGGATCAAAAGTGATTGTGTACACTGACCATGCTGCTCTTAAATATCTACTCACAAAGCAGGATTCAAAGCCCAGGCTCATAATATGGGTGTTGCTTCTGCAAAAGTTTGATATAGAAATAAGAGACAGAAAAGGGACAGAGAATCAAGTAGCTGATCACCTGTCCCGGATAGAACCAGTAGCAGGAGCATCCCTCCCTCCTACTGAGATCTCTGAAACCTTTCCGGATGAGCAATTGTTTGCTATTCAGGAAGCTCTGTGGTTTGAAGACATTGCAAACTATAAGACACAAGGTTCTCCTTCTATAACCATGGAGAGGAAGCATGAAAAGCTTCTCTCACT
>NC_029785.2:22933604-22954485 GCF_000816755.2 Arachis ipaensis
TTGTTGGGAGGCAACCCAATGTTATTTAATTATATCTATTTATTTTCCATGGATATTTTATGTTTTCTTTAGGTTGATGATCATGTGAAGTCACAAAAACAAATGGAAAATCAAAAACAGAATGAAAAACAGCATGAAAAAACAGCACACCCTGGAGGAAGATCACTCTGGCGTTTAAATGCCAGAAACAAGCATCTGTCTGGCATTTAACGCCAGAAACAGGCTACATTTGGGCGTTTAACGCCAGAAACAGGTAGCAGTCTGGTGTTAAACGCTAGGATTGCACAGTAAGGGCATTTTGTACGCCTAATTGGAGCAGGGATGCTAAATTCTTGACCCCACTGGATCTGTGGACCCCACAGGATCCCCACCTACCTCACCATTCAAATTCAAACCATTTCCCTCCCAAACCCACCCATTCACACACTTCCATCTTCTCCACTTCTTTCTTCTTTTGCTCGAGGACGAGCAAACCTTTTAAGTTTGGTGTGGTAAAAGCATTGCTTTTGTTTTTCCATAATTCAATGGTAGAGCAATTGACTGCAGATCAAAGAGCTATGAGGAAAGAGCAACAAAGGCAAGGAAGAGACATAGAGGAGCTCAAGAGCACCATTGGTTCTTCAAGAAGAGGAAGACGCCACCCTCATTAAGGTGGACCCATTCCTTAATCTTCTTGTTCTTATTTTCCTATTTTTTGTTTACTATGCTTCATGTTTAATTATGTTTGTGTCTTTACTATATGATCACTAGTATCTAAGTGTCTATGTCTTAAAGATATGAATGTCCTATGAATCCATCACCTTTCTTAAATGAAAATTGTTTTCTGAAAAAGAAAAAGAAGTATATGAATTTCGAATTTTAAAATAGTTTAATTATTTTGATGTGGTGGCAATACTTTTTGTTTTCTGAATGAATGCTTGAACAGTGCATATGTCTTTTGAATTTGTTGTTTATGAATGTTAAAATTGTTGGCTCTTGAAAGAATGATGAAAAAGGAGAAATGTTATTTGATAATCTGAAAAATCATAAAAATGATTCTTTAAGCAAGAAAAAGCAGTGAAGAACAAAGCTTGCAAAAAAAAAAAAAAAGAGAGCAAGAAAAAGAAAAAGCAAGCAGAAAAAGCCAAAAGCTCTTTAAACCAAAAGGCAAAAGCAAAAAGCTAATAGCTCCGCTCATCTAATTAACACTGATTTTCATAGATGTTTTTGGAATTTATTGTATATTCTCTTCTTTTTATCCTACTTTGTTTTTAGTTGCTTGGGGACAAGCAACAATTTAAGTTTGGTGTTGTGATGAGCGGATATTTTATACGCTTTTTGGGGTTAATTTCATATAGTTTTTAGTATGTTTTAGTTAGTTTTTAGTTTATTTTCATTAGTTTCTAGGCAAAATTCATATTTCTAGACTTTACTATGATTTTGTGTGTTTTTTTGTAATTTCAGGTATCTTCTGGCTGAAATTGAGGGAGCTGAGCAAAAATCTGATTCAGGCTGAAAAAGGACTGCTGATGCTGTTGGATCCTGACCTCTCTGCACTCGGAATGGAATTTCTGGAGCTACAGGAGTCCAATTGACGTGCTTCCAATTGTGTTAGGAAGTAGACATTCAGGGCTTTCCAGCAATATATAATAGTCCATACTTTGCTCAAGGATAGATGACGTAAACTGGCGTTCAACGCCAGTTCCATGCTGCAGTCTGGCGTCCAGCGCCAGAAACACGTTACAAGTTGGAGTTCAACGCCAGAAACAGGTTACAACCTGGCGTTGAACGCCCAAAACAGCCCAGGAATGTGAGAAGCTGTCTCAGCCCCAGCACACACCAAGTGGGCCCCAGAAATGGATTTCTGCACTATCTATCATAGTTTACTCATTTTCTGTAAACCTAGGTTACTAGTTTAGTATTTAAACAACTTTTAGAGATTTAATTTTCATCTGATGACATTTTTAGATTTGAACTTTGTACTCTTTGACGGAATGAGTCTCTAAACTCCATTGTTGGGGGTGAGGAGCTCTGCTGTGCCTCGATGAATTAATGCAATTACTTCTGTTTTCCATTCAAACACGCTTGTTCCTATCTAAGATGTTCATTCGCGCTTCACTATGAAGAAGGTGATGATCCGTGACACTCATCACCTTCCTCAATCCATGAACGTGTGTATGACAACCACCTCCGTTCTATATTAGATTGAATGAGTATCTCTTAGATTCCGTAATCAGAATCTTCATGGTATAAGCTAGAATCCATTGGCAGCATTCTTGAGAATCCGAAAAGTCTAAACCTTGTCTGTGGTATTCCGAGTAGGATTCAAGGATTGAATGTTTGTGACGGGCTTCAAACTCGCGATTGTTGGGCGTAGTGACAGACACAAAAGAATTAAGGGATTCTATTCCGACATGATCGAGAACCAACAGATGATTAGCCGTGTTGTGACAGAGCATTTGGACCATTTTCACTGAGAGGATAGGAAGTAGCCATTGACAACGGTGACACCCTACATACAGCTTGCCATGGAAGGAGCCTTGCGTGTGTAAAGAGGAGTACAAGAGAAAAGCTGAAATAAAGAGGACAAAGCATCTCCAAAACCCAGCATATTCTCCATTATTGAGTAACAAGTATTTATTTTATGCCCTTTGACTTTTTACAATTAAAACTAAGAATTATTATTGATATTATATCCTGATTAAGAGTTACAAGATAACCATAGATTGCTTCAAACCAACAATCTCCGTGGGATTCGACCCTTACTCACGTAAGGTATTACTTGGACGACCCAGTGCACTTGCTGGTTAGTGGTACGAGTTGTGAAAAGTGTGATTTACAATTCGTGCACCAAGACCTCTCAAAGGAGAGAAAAAATCCAACAAATCTCCCCCCTTCTCGATTAGTTGGAAGCCCTCGCCATCCCGACGATCAAACAACATGTTTCAAACTTATCTCTTGGCAATGATTTTGTCATCATATCAACACTATTATCATCAGTGTGAACTTTTTCAAGTTCTGACAACTTGAAATTTAACACATCTCGTATCTAATGATACCTAACATCGATATATTTAGATCTTACATGAAAAGTAGAATTCTTAGCAAGATGAATAGCACTTTGACTATCACACAACAATACATAACGGTCTTACTTAAAACCAAACTCTCGAAGGAACTTCTTCATCCACAACAACTCTTTATATACTTCAATTGCTGCAATAAACTCTGCCTTTGCGATAGAAAGTGCAACACACTTTTGTAACCTTGACTAGCATGAAATATCTTTCCCTGCAAACTTGACCAAATAACCTGAAGAAGACTTTCAAGAATCAACATCTCCTGCCATGTCTGCATCAGTAAAGTCAACTAGCAAATGTTTCTCACCATCAAAACTCAAACTCAAGTTAGTTATACTTTTAAAATATCTCATAATCCATTTAACATCATTCTAATGTTCTTTACCTGGATTAGAGAGGAAACAACTCACAATGCCAACCACATGAGCAATGTCTAGTCTAGTACACACCATAGCGTACATTAAGCTTCCAACCACTAAGGCATAAGAAATTTCATCCATTTCTTGTTTCTCTTTGTCAGTGGTTGGACACTCCTTGGTGCTTAACTAAAATGAGGAGTAAAAGAACTAGCAACACATTTGGCATTATTCATGCCAAACCTTTGAAGCACCTTCTTTATATACTTCTCCTGTGATAAATAAAGCTTCTTAGAATCTCTATAACGAGTAATAGTCATGCCCAAAATCTGTTTGGCAAGATCTAAGTCCTTCATAGCAAAGAACTTGCTCAAATATTTCTTAAATTTATTAATCCTCAAAACATTCTTTCCCATAATTAAAATACCATCCACATAAAGCAAAAGAATGATAAAATTACTATAAAAAAATTTTTTGCACAAAAACACAATGATCTGAAGTTGTCTTACGATAACCATGCCCCCCATAATATATTTAAACTTCTTGTACCATTGTCTTGGAGCTTGCTTCAATCTATAAAGACTCTCCTTAAGATTGCACCCAAGACATTCTTTTCCTTTAACAAAGTCCTCCAGTTGCTCCATGTAAAATTTTTTTTGTTTAAATCACCATGAAAAAAGCTGTCTTCACATCCATTTGCTCAATCTCTAACTCAAGAGAAGCTGCTAATCCAAGTATAGCCGAATCGATGACATCCTCACAATGGGAGAAAAAAATCTCCTCATAATCAACATCTTTTCTCTGACTAAAGCCTCTAACAACCAATCTAATTTTATACCGAGACTTAGAATTGTATTCTTCATTCTTGATTCTGAATACCTATTTGTTCTTCAAAACTCTCATATCCTTAGGTAAGTTCACCAACTTATAAGTATCATTCTCAAGTAAGAACTTCATTTCTTCTTACATAGCTTCAAGCCATTGATCTTTGTTTTCATTTTCAATAGCTTCTCTAAAGAATTCAGGTTCTCCCCTATCAGTCAACAAGACAAACTCATGTAGAGAATACCTTGACGAAGACTTCCTCTCTCTTGTAGACTTTCTGAGTGTATTTGCAGAAATTTTTAAAGTTAGTTGTTTATCATGATCATCATCACCAACTTTATCAAGCGTTAGATCAACTGTTCCATGTTCACCTACACCTGTATCATGCTCATTATTGTGAGCTTCAACTCTACCATCTTCTACCACAGGCATAGAGGGAGTAATATCTATGTCAGAAAAATTATCACTAGGCTGAACCATTGGCTTCTCTGCATTATCAATATCATTCAATATTTGGTCTTCAACAAAGACAACTTCTGTACTTCGAATCACCTTCTTATTAACAGGATCATAAAACCTATAACCAAACTCATCCATATCATAACTAATAAAAATACACTGCCTAGTCTTTACATCAAGTTTGGATATCTCATCTTTGAGAATATGAACAAAAGTTTTGCATCCAAAGACTCTTAAATAATCATAAGAAATATCTTTACCTGACCATACTTTTTCTGGCACTTTAAATTACAAGGAAACACATAGTATTCGGTTCAAGACATGAATAACAGTGTTCAGAGTTTTACCCCAAAAGATTTTGGTAATTCAGACTGTGACAATAAATATCTAATTTTTTTCAACCAATGTTCTGTTCATTCTTTCATCCAAGCCATTCAATAGAGGAGTCTTCGGAGGAGTCTTCTGATGTCTTATACCTTACTCTTTACAATAAGCATCAAATAGACCTGTGTACTCATCACCATTATCAGTATAAATACATTTCAATTTTTTCCTAGTTTTTCTTTCAATAGAAGCTTGAAATTGCTTGAACACATTTAAAACTTGATCTTTGGTCTTCAAAGTGTATACCCATAATTTTCTAGAATGATCATCAATAAAGATTACAAAATAGATAGACCCTCCAAGTGTTCTTGTCTTTATTGGCCCACATACATCAGAATACACCAAGTCAAGTATCTCTGGCTTCCTTGAAGGTGGATAACTCTTGAAAGAAACTCTGTTTTATTTTTTAGCAAAGCAATTGTTGCACTTTTTCAAAGCATCCTTGCAACCAGGTAGAAGATTTCTCTTGGATAATATATTCATGCCTTTCTCACTCTTATGACATAATCTCTTATGCCATAAATCAGTTCCACCAACAAACTCAACAACATTAACAATATTTTTCACAATCTTTGCTTGAGTTAAATAAAGAATAGAGTGTCGTGTACCTCTAGCAACAACTATGGAACTCTAGTGAGCTTCTAACTATCACGAGAGAATGAGCTATCCAAGTTTTCATCACACAACTTACCACTAGAAAGTAAGGTCAACTGAATATCAAGAACATGCTTCACACGCTTCAAAAGAAAAGAACTTTTGGTTTTTCAAAGAAAATAGCGTCACGGTTTTGAGTTAAAGGCTCATATCTTATTATTAAATATATGAAAATCGTCGTAACATTCTCACTATCAGAATGGCGCAACCAAAAACGTGACATTCTGATAGTAAGGGTGTTACAAAAGGGCACTCTCTTGTGACTTTATATTATATTTTGTAGACTTCTTGGAAGTTCTGATATTTTCCTCCTGGAGATGCACGACAAAGAAGTATATCCTGGTTAGCTACCAGATGTGTCGAGTCTGGCAATGTAATCAACACGTGTGCTCACAACCAGTAGAATAGACACGTACATATGCATTTGTTTGATTTATTTCGGTGTGCATAATTGTTTAGTTTGCCTACTTTTTTTTATCTATTTGTTACTTGTACTACATGAACTATTTGTGCCTTGTTGTGATTGAAGTTGGATGGTTTTCTTGTGATGAGATAATGCTTGAAATTGGTTACTTGGATTACGACAAAGTTTGATGGATTTGATTAATTTCAAGATTTCACTATAAAAATATTTAGTTTTAGCGACAAACTTTTAGCAGCAATAATACAATGGCCACAATTTTTTTAATTTAAGTTATGTTTTTGTGGTCATTATATATTTGCCATTAATATTATATATTATAATGACAATTATTATTATTGCCACTAAAAATATTAAAAAATTATTTTTAATGAAAACTTTTAGTGGCCATAGTATTATAGTCACTATTATTTTTATTAAAATATTTTTTTTTACATTAGTTGGTTAATTAGCAAATAGAGAAGAAATGTCACCAAAAAACATGAAAAGTCACCAAAGCTCAGAGGGAGTCAAAGCTCAGAGGGAGTGAGTGCGAGTAATAGAGATTCAGAGGGAAGGGAGAGCCCATCGCCAAAACCCTAAACTCGATGTCGCTGTTATCACCGCCGTTGCCGCCTTAGGTCATCTCTTTTTTGCTGTTGTCATAGAGCTTCCAGGATCAAGCGAAGGCACCTCCTCTGCCAATGCATTTCAGATTAGGTAGCAATTCCTAAGCCTTTTCTGTCAACACATTTCCTCTGAGAACGACGTTGTCGCTACATTCGCTTCCTCTTTGCGAACGGTTGTTGCTGCTATTTTGTTTCTCTTTGGTGGCCAAACTCGTTGCTCAGCTTGCTCTCCGTCGCCGCCATTTGAACTTTGAAGTAGGTAACAATCGCCACTTCTCCCTCTCGGCCTCTTTTTTTTTTTATTTGTACTGGTAATTGTAACTAATTCATAATTTATTGCTTACTATAATTGCAATTAACTGCATTTTGTTTGTAATTTATACATTGTCGATTCCTGTAATTCTATTTGCAATTGTTGAATTTTTTTATTCAATTAATTATTTGGTTTGAATATTCAGTCTCTCTTGTCAAAAATCTGGTAAATTATGTTGTCATGTACTAATAATATTCATTCCTTCAAATTCATATTCTCTTGCTGCAATTTCGTGTTTGACCTCCTCTGTAAATTAGGAGATATGGTGTTGTTATGCTAATTTTGATGAGGAAGAAAAATGTGTTGATAAATATTTGTAAATCTAGAATATGATTATTTTCAATTGAATTTATAATATTGTTGAGTTTGCGGATGTAGCTTTTGCTTCCCTTTATTTTGAATTGAATTTATAATATTGTTGTAACGCAGGCTCTGTAATCTATATTTCTTACTTTCTTGTGAGAAAGAGGCAGTCATCAAAATAAAGTAATTAATTTCTAATTTAAATACTAATAGCAGAGACTAAAAATTTAACAAAAATACCATTTGTACATCAAAATCAGTCACTAAAATTAGTCACCATTATTTGTGTATAAATACATGTGTGACTTAATTTATTTTCAATATCTATTTATATTCTAGTATGTATTTTATACTAGTAGCTGGGTTTAATGACTGATTTTAGTGTACACGTAGCATAACTCAAAATTTAATTTCCAATTCAAATACTAATAGCAGAAACTAAAAAAAAATTGTTAGTGTATGCACAAAAATATGGGAATGAATTGTGTTTTGGCTTGGACCAGTTGGCATAATGCCCCGACCCGGGCGGTCGGTCTATCAAGGTTGTCGAACCCAAACCGGGAAACCGACCCGGCACCTCCACCCCTCCAGCGCAGCATCTGACAGCTGGGAAAAAAGGAAGCTTCCTGGAAGGTGGGTCTGCCCTTATGGGACCTACCCTAGGTACAGGGTATATAGGGGGAGGGCCCTACCCCTTTCCAAGGTACGTCACTATCTCCTCACTTTCACTGCCATCTGTACTGATTCCTAAGTTGAGCGTCGGAGTCCTTTTTGTAGGTGGCTCTCCCCTCTCCAACACCACAGCTCGTGAGGTCGCAAGATCCCAGCCTCTCACTCTCCAATACCACAGTCCAAAAAATCCGCCCGTTCGCCAACAACCCAGTCCTAGCTCTACTGTCTCTCCCCTATCTTATCTGTCCGACCCGTTTGGTACCCGGTCAACCAAACATTGGCGCCGTCTGTAGGGACTGGCCTGAATGGATTTTCTGTTAGGTCCTATGGAAGGAGATGATAGAGGCATGCCATGCGGGGAGGAGGTGGTTCACCGAGCCAGTAGGGTAGCCTCCTTGGCCTCCTCCCATGAGCGCACGAGATCCCCCCTCGCGAGATGAGCTTCCCTCCCCCTCCCAGGAAAGGCGACCCTTCGAAGGGACGGGGAGCGACAGTGCTCGGATAATGCAGGAGCTGCGCCACAGGGTGCAAAACCTGGAGTGGGAGCTAGCGAGCAGAGAGCGCTACCAGCCTCCTCTGAGCCAATATCGTTTCCGGTCTCCTCAAAGGAGGGGGGAAAACAGAGGGAGAATTCCCCAAAGAAATTGCTCAAGATACACACCGACCCCCCGGTCTGACCCAGAAAGCCAGGGGGAAGGTAGAGAGGTACCGAGGAGACGACAAGACCTTATTATCTACACCCGACCTCCAGCGAGACACACTGAGGAGGAAAACCGAGAGGATAGCAAAGAAAGACCAAAGAGGCGACGACACCCTGTAATCATGGGGCAACCCCTTTCCACCACTCCATTCTCGAGGTCCGGCTACCGAAGCATTTCGATAAGCCAACAGACATGAGATATGACGGCACCCAAGATCCTCAAGAACATCTAACGGCCTTTGAGGCCAGGATGAATCTAGAGGGTGTGGGAAGTGAGATGTCACGCCTTCCCCATAACCTTAGCGGGGCCGACAATCCGTTGGTTCAACGCTCTCCCCCAAGGCTCCGTGACCACTTTTGCGGATATAACTCGAGCCTTCCTGGCTCAGTTTACCACGCGTATTGCTAAAGCTAAGCACCCGATCAACTTGCTATGGGTGACGCAGAGAAGCGGGGAACCAACCAGGAAGTACCTAGATAGGTTCAATGATGAATGCTTAGAGATCGACGGCCTAAATGACTCGGTAGCCAGCTTGTGCTTGACAAACGAGCTACTGAATGAAGATTTCAGGAAACACCTTACCACCAAGCCTATGTGGATGATGCAAGAAATCTAAAATGTTGCCAGGGAGTACATCAACGACGAGGAGGTTAGCCAAGTCGTGGAAGCCAACAAGCGGCAGCCCGCCTATAACCCTGCTCGTCAACCCGGTAATGGGGAAAGGCCTGAGGAGCACTCCAAGGACGGAGGGCCAGCTAGAGCCTTAAAGCTGTTTCCCCGGGTAGGGAAGTTCACTAACTACACTCCCCTGACACCCCCGATCGTCGAGGTGTACTAGCAGATAGCCGACAAAGGCATCCTGTCGAAGCCCCGACAACTCAAGGATAGAACTGGAGGGAACAAAAATCTCTACTGCGACTACTACAAGGGCTTCGGCTATAAGACCCAAGATTGTTTCGATTTGAAGGATGCTCTAGAGCAGGCGATCCGGGAAGGTAAGCTGACAGAGTTTTCTCACCTCATAAGAGAACCCAGGAGGCGAGATCGTGACCGATCTGGCGACGACAAGAGTCGCGCAGTGAGACCAAGGCAAGAGCCCGAGGAGGACAATGAATGCAGCCTCACCATTGTGAATGTTGTAGTCGGGAGAGACGTTGCCCCTAGGTCAAAGTCAGCATGCAGGAAAGATGCCAAAGTCTTGGCTGTGTCATTGTCTAGTCCTGCGCTTTCCTCCAGGAGAGTCCCGTCAATATCATTCAGACCAGAGGACCAGTGGTTTGACGACTTGCCGGAGAACCCTCCAATGGTGATCACAGTAAGGGTGGAAACTGGTCTGGTTAGGCAAATCCTCGTGGACACCGGAGCCGATTCGAACATCATGTTCGGTAACGTGTTTGATACTCTGGGCCTCCGAGACACCAACCTGAAAATCCACCAACACGGTATGGTCGGCTTAGGCGATAACTTTATCAAGCCTGATGGAATAGTCTCCCTACCAGTCTCCATAGGAGGAGGTCAAGGGAAGAGGTCGGTAATGGCGGAGTTCGTTGTTCTAAGGGACTCCACGGCCTACAACCTCATCATGGGAAGGAAAATGATCAATGAGTTCGGAGAGGTAATATGTACTAAGCTATTGATGATGAAGTTTGTTGCTGACGATGGGTCGGTGGGATCCATAAGGGGAGATCTGGAAACGGCATTCGCATGCGACAATGCCAGCCTCTCCCTAAGGAAGAAGTCAAAAGAGGCATTCGGGGTCTTCCTAGCTGATCTAGACGCTAGGGTCGATGACAAGCCGAGACCAGAACACGAAGGAGACCTTGAAAAGTTTCGAGTCGGTGACTCGGACAAAAAGTTCACCTTCGTGAACAGAAACCTCCCTCATAACTTGAAAGAACCATTGGTGGAAATTATTCGAGCAAACAGCGATCTGTTTGCCTGGACACTAGCCGACATGCCGGGAATTGACCTCCAATTCATGTCACACCACCTAGCTGTGAAGACAGAAGCTAAACTGGTGGCACAGAGAAGGAGGAAAATGTCCCAGGAAAGGGCTGACGAGGTGGCCAGGCAAACGGCTAGCTTACTAGAAGTAGGGTTCATCCGAGAACTGGACTACTCGACCTGGCTGTCAAACATAGTCCTGGTCAAGAAAGCTAATGGGAAGTGGAGAATGTGCGTGGACTATTCTGAACTCAACAAGGCATGCCCCAAGGATTCCTTCCCCCTCCATAACATTGACCCCCTAGTAGACGCGGCCGCTGGGTATCGATTTCTGAGTTTCATGGATGCATACTCTGGCTACAACCAGATACCGATGCACCGACCAGACGAGGAGAAAACGGCATTCATAATGCCAGGGGGTACATATTGCTATACGGTGATGTCGTTTGGACTAAAAAATAAAGGAGCTACATATCAAAGGCTGATGAATAAGGTATTTAGCAGTCTTATCGGCAAAACGGTTGAAGTGTACGTAGACGACTTCTTGGTGATGACCACCCAGGCCGAAGACCTCATCAGTGATCTAGAACCGTGTTCACATCTCTTCGGCGGCACAACATGAGGCTTAACCCTCTCAAGTGCGCCTTTGCCATGGAAGCTGGTAAGTTCCTGGGATTCATGATAACCCAAAGAGGAGTGGAAGCCAACCCAATAAAATGCAAAGCAATCCTGCAAATGAATAGCCCGGGATGCGTCAAGGATGTACAAAGGTTAGCCGGGTCACATTTTCTCGATGCGTCGGCAGCAAAGGCACTCCCATTCTTCAACCTGATGAAAAAAGGGATCGCATTCGAATGGACCCCAGCATGTTTCTGCCCGGCCCAGTTGGCATAATGCCCCAACCCAGGTGGCCGGCCTAACAAGGTCGTCGAACCCGAATCGGGAAATCGACCCGGCACCTCCACTCCTCCAGTGCAGCATCTGACAGCTAGGGGAAAAGGAAGCTTCCTGGAAGGTGGATTTGCCCTTGTGGGACCCGCCCTAGGTACAGGGTATATAGGGGGAGGGCCCTACCCCTCCCCGAGGTACGTCACTATCTCCTCACTTTTACTGCCATCTGTACGAATTCCTGACTTGAGCGTCGGAATCCTTTTTGCAGGTGGCTCCCCCTCTCCAACACCACAGCTTGTGAGGTCGCAAGATCCCAGTATCTCACTCTCCAATACCACAGCCCGAAAAATCTGCCCGTTCGCCAACAATCCGGTTCAGGCTCCACTGTCTCTCTCCCATCTTATCTATCCAACTCGTTTGGTACCCGATCAACCGAACAAATTGAATGGGCAAGGTTCTTCTTGCATGATTCATTTTTAATGAAATTTCAGTTGAGATAACATTGTTTGTCTATACTCTGAAAATAGTATTAGTACGAATGTATGATTATATAATAATAGAAGATACATATACTTAGCTTGCAAAAGAATATGTGGGCATAAAGTAATGATTGATTATAGTTGGATTAACGTGAGATTTGTGGCCATGATGGAGTCTAAGATGATAATTGATAAGTGCCAAAAATAAGAGGTGAAATATGTGTTAGTGCTTATGGTTGTCATGATTAAAGTGTGAAGTTCTATGCTTTATGGTTGGCTGGGTGGAGAATACTGGAAATAGGATTCGGGGAACGACTGCACAAAGTCACGCGAGCAACGGTGGCTGGGAAAGCCGTAAAAAGATAAATAAAGAAAATAAAAAAGGTTTTTAATTAATTCTTGGATTCTTGTCTTTTTCTCATTTTGTACCAGTGTAAAAGTTTGAGTCTTCTCCGTGTGTCTCTGTGCTCCTTTCCTTTCCTTTTTTTTTCATCTCTTTAAAAGTTTTGAACCACATCAAAATATGATATTTTTTCACCTTATCAAACGTAACTTTGAAAAGAAAAACATCCCTTATGCATGAATATATTTGGAATTTAGAATTTAAAAAATATTATATATATACATAAAAAATTTAGTAGTTATGTTATATATATACTAATTTCAGTCACTAATTTTAGCGAGAGTATATAAATACAAAAATTTAATACCTGAAGAACAAACTCCATCTATTCTCACTCATAAGGCTCCACCCCATTCTCATCAATTTCAGTTACACGCGCCAAAATCACTTCCTTTTTCTCAGATCTAATTCTCTCCTCTTTCTATCTCAAGTGCGATTCTCAACTGTGTTCTTTCCTACACTTCTTCAACTGATTTTCTTTACTTTATTTCTCTTTTTTCTTGTTTGATTCTGCATTTTTGTCTCTGGATCAAGGTGATCTTCTACTCCTTGTGTTTTTTATTTTTGCATTTTCGATTTCTGCATGCTTTGTTTTTGTTATTTTTGTGTTTGATTTTGCTACTTCTTGTTTGATTTAGGTCTGATTTCGCTATTTTTTTCCTTTTCTGATTTTTGCATTTTTATTTCTGCATCAAGGTGAGTTTCTATTTCTTTTTTATGTTCAATTTTTGCATGCCTATTTTTTGCTACTTCTTGTCTATATGTTGATCTTCTTTGCTGTTCTTCATTGTGCTTCGTCTTCTCAATTCTGTGCACTTCTTCGCGCTTCATTTTCTCGCTCCTCGAGCAAAACCTTGGTGAACTTCTTCCTTTTTTGCTTTTTCTCTCTTACATTCTTGATTTGATGTTTGTTTTGGATTTTATGAGTTTGATTATAATGAGTTGTAAACTTATATTTAGATCTTGGTGTTTGATTATTGTTAAAATTTCACTATTGCTCCAAATCAAAGTTCACCGCGTAAGGTAAGTTTGTAGGGTTCTTGAATCAAATTTTAATGTCTTAAATTTGTTTATAAATTTAACTAAATTTTAATTTCTCATGCTGATTGCTGATTGCTTGGCTCATTTTTAACATCCTAATTAATGAACTCATTATGCCTAGGTCATAATCCGCTATTAGCTAGAACATTACGGTGACATTTAACTTATAACTCTTAATTTAACATATCAATAATATTAATGATATATAAATGGTAGCCTGTGAACCATTTTTTTTACAACTTATATGCACAGAGTAAAAATACAATTGGCATGAGTAGATGAATAAAAAGATTTCAAATAAGAATGTCGAATTCAATTAATACAAATTATACAATACAAATAAGTACGTATACAAGACTCTAAAGAAATTCCTAAATAGACTATAAATACGTAAAAAATATCTTTCAAACTATAAATATGGTGGCTTCATAGGTAATGAGAGAAGACTACCAAGATTATGCTAGTTATTTTGAAGGAGTAGGAACTCCCCAGATCGACTTAGCTATCACCAAAGTTTGTCGAGATTTGACAAAGAGAAGTAAATAACAACGGGTGAGAATCCAAAATTTTTCAGCAGGCCAAGTAACAAATCCAAATAATGACTATATAAGGGAACATGAAGCCTCTAGGCATTTTTGATCTCCAATTCGTCAGGATTTCAAAGTCTAGGATTTTAACTAAACCGTTTGAACAAAACCTTTACTGTGTTCTATAATTTTTTTTACTACAATTTAGTTAACCCTCTTGCTTTTAAATTCATTAACTAAGTCTGTAATGTCATAATTCACTTAAGGTTAGTTTCAAGTTAAGAACTCCAAAGCAAATAACTTACTTATCAACATTAAACCAACACTGCCATATTGCATCCCTCATTGATCGACCATGCCAAATTCTCAAGCTTGATGTCTATTGGGAGGGACTTCAATGGAATGTCTCCTGTCTGCTGTTGTAACTAGCAGTGGGATCTTTAAGGTGCTTGCACACTTATTCTTGTCCACTGTTCTTGTGCAATGAGTTGCTGCCACAATAAAAATTAGAGGGTTCTTCATTTTTTCCCTTTGATTAATCCAAAGGCCTTTGGAGGGCCTGTGGCTGTCTAAATTTGCCGCTCTATCCGAATTTGCCGCTTTGGAATCCTGATTGCACCTTTGACTCTCTCTGCGAAACGAAGCGAGAAAAGCGATGACTCGCTGGTTGATGATTGATCAGGTGCAATGTTGACAAACATCAATGTTTTTGAATCACCACCAAGACATGGCTGCAATTCACATGCATACAACATGGAAAGTTAATTAGTAACAGACTAAACAGAGCCAAAAATAAAAAACAATCAGCAAGAAAAACTAAATACCAGCAACAAATAATCACCCTAACCCTAAAATCAATAACTATTTCAACAAAAATTCAGAAACATCATACTCAAAAATTAAAAAAAGGGCAACAGCAGGCTAGCACCATAACAAATCCATTTCAACAACATAATTTTAACAACCACAAAATCAATTATTTACTTAATTGAAGATTCAAAAATCACTATAATTATCAGACATTTAAGTTTTAACACAGACTCAACAGAGTATAAAAGAAAATCACTAAACAGTGCCACTAACCTTCGAATGAGAGCAAAACAACGACGACGACGAGATGATGAAGACACGACGGCGAGCAGCTGGAACAGCGAAGCAAGAAGACGACGGAACGACGATGTGCCTTGCTAGGGTTTTGGGTTTGGGTTTGGAACAGGGGGAAGGGGGAGGCCATGGAGGCACCTATAACGACGGACGGTGACGGCGGATCTGTTGAATAGTCTAGGTTTTTGGTTTGGGTTTTTAATTCTTGAAGAAGCTAGGGCTGGTGAAAGGTGAGGGACATTTGATTGGGGGGTGAGTGATGCGATGTGGGTTTGGGCATCAAAACGACGTCATTTATTAAAAATCGGCCGTTTTCCAGTCCGGTCCAACTGACCAGTTTGAGTTTGGTCCAACCAGCCAGTTTTTGGTCCGATCCAACCGGCCAATTTTCGATTTGGTCGGTTCGATGGTTTTTTTAACGATTTTGAAATTGTTGGTTTGAGAGAAAGTATCGGACCACTTTTCTTGTCGGTTTTTAGTTGAACTGGTTCAACCGACTAGTCCGATCCCGTTTTTAGAACTTGGAGTTTGGTAATGGATATGAGAAAAAAATGACGAAAATTTAATTTTATTATATTTTAATAGACGTATTAAAAATTATAGTTGTAAGAACCAAACCGATAATTAAACCGATCAAATTACTAGTTCACTAATTTATTAGTTCAACTTATAAATCGCTGGTTAAATTGATAAAATCGATTTTACATAAATAAAAAATATAAAATACTAAAAATAGTCATAAACTTAATAAATTCAAAATACATATCTTTAGTTCTTCACCAACAACTTAAAAATAACAAAATTTCAAAGTTTAAATATAACTAATAGAAAGAAAAACATGAAATTAATTAATACTAATACATTAGTATCTTAATTAAACACAATAAGAATAACAATTCATAAATTAAATCCAAAGAGTGATTTCGAAGCCAGGAAGTTGCTCTTCATCTCACAAATGTGGAACTACATCCTAATTTAAATTTTTAGGAAATATGTCTCTAAGGGTGTTTTTTCTCTGAGGAACTGACTAATGAAGCCTTGCAGCTGTAACATCCACTTGGTTGTCTGATTGGCGTGTCAAATTTAGTATAGTTTATTTGGGTAGGATAAAAAGTGTTGAACTTTCTGTTTCTTTCTAACCGTTGATGAAATGTTTCGAAAGCTCTAATTGCTTTGGAGGCAATGGAGGCTGCAAGTTATTACTTATGATTTGATCAATGCCTGAGATATTGTTCTATCAAAAGAATCTGGAAAACTGGATGGGAAATTAAATACATAAGAAGTGGACATGATCAAAGTGAATCAAACATTCTACTATGCTGTTCTCCTCTAATTTAAGGAATCACCAAATGTTAACTTCTAAGAAATTGATTTGGGAACATTTTTCTGGTGGTCTTTGGGGAATCAAGTCCAGATGTACTTTTCAGGTTGTAATTTGTTTGTTACAAAACATTTATTGAACAGGAAAATTTAGTTATATTGCTGCATATTATTTGAATTACTTACTGTATCTGGCCAATTTATCACTTAGGAGATGCTTACTAATTCATGTTTTCCGTGCTTTTCTTTTGCAGAAATTTTTCTTTCAGGGTAGGTTCATATTTGGACCAGATGTGAGATCATTGGCACTGACAATTCTCCTCATTGTTGCTCCTGTTGCAGTTTTCTGTGCCACTAACGTATATTAATTTAATTTTTTAAAATATGTATAATAATAAATGAGATGTTAATTAATATGATGATTATTTTATATTTTCATTAAGAAATTTTGAAATTGAGTTTTAGAAACAAAAAATATACCTTTTTTTATAAATTATATATAATTGAGTCCAAAATGTGTTGCTAATCTGTATGAAAATTTTGGCGCCATTCAGAAAAATTTGGCACCAAAATTCGGAACTATATTTAGATAAAATTAGAACAAAATATATTCTTCTATAACCTCCACTAAAAGTTGTTCAAAATTTGTCTCAAATTTGTCCGAAATTATAAAGTCATTCAGACGAAATAAATTTCGTCTGAAATTTTTGTCTGAAAAAACTTTATTTCTAGTAATGTCCGGAGTCATGAAAAATTCTTTTTCAATCAAAAAAAAATATCACAAGTCTGGAAAGCACACTCATCGCTCTTTGGAAGGTATATCCTACCCTAGAACTCATGTAAATTAGGGTTTTTGGTAAAACGGGAACTAAAAATATTTTTCTCATGTACTCCTCACCCCGATTAAGGTTTTGTTTAGTTTCGGAGTCCATGCAAAAATCTTTTTCAAGCAAAGAAAAATACCACAAGTCTGGAAAGCACACTCATCACTCTTTAATTTGGAGGGTGTATCCTACCCTAGAACTCATGTAAATTAGGGTTTTCGGTAAAAACGGGAGCTAAATATATTTTTCTCGTGTACTCCTCACCCCGATTAAGGTTGTGTTTAGCTCTGGAGTCCATGCAAATATATTTTTAATCCGGACACGCATATCAAGGTGAATAGTAACCGCGTGCGACCCAAATCTTTGCCCAATCCGCACTGAAAGAACGACATTGTTTGGTCGATCTGTTTCGAGGCGTGTGCGGGCTTACCCAAAACCCTAAACCCTAACCCGAATTATCATCTACCAATCTATCAATGTTCGGGAGTGGATAGGAATTTTTCGGGCATGCTTTGCTCAAGTCCGAAAAATCTACACACAAGTGTCATTTACCCGAGCTTTTCTTAACCATTACCACATTTGCTAACCACGATGAAGATCT
This sequence comes from Arachis ipaensis, assembly GCF_000816755.2. Lineage (NCBI taxonomy): Eukaryota > Viridiplantae > Streptophyta > Magnoliopsida > Fabales > Fabaceae > Arachis > Arachis ipaensis. Next base: position 22,951,494 of record NC_029785.2, read on the forward strand.
AAGTTCTCGGATGAATCATGAATCGAGCAATCTCTGTGTTTCTATTATTGCTGTATTTTTTCTTTCTGTGCCGAAATTCCTTTTTTTCTGTCGTATAGGTCAGAAATTGGGATTGACTGCTAGTTTATGGCATATAAAGTTCGAGTCAACTCCCGACATGTCGGCAGGTGTCTATGCAAAAAAGTCGGAATTGGATTTCAATAGTTCGATGAGGTGTTGTTTGGTTCCTACAGAGAAAATAGAACCGATATTAGTAAATTGATCAGTTTCTCTTAATTGTACCTTTTCTAGGTCGTCTGTTGAAGAGGGTCGACTGCTATTGTCTATGGGGTCCAGCTTGACTGGAGTTGGTATGTTCTCTGTGTTGTAGACAGAGTGAACTCTTGGGATGATTTCATTTGGAATGATCTTTAAGCATGCATTGTAGCATTGCCGAGCATCCTTGTGATTGGTGTACACTGTTACCATTATGTGGTCCTGCACAAGAAACTTTACACAAAGGTAAACTGTGGAAATGATAGCTCTAAAAGAGTTAAAAGATGGGCGTCCCAAAATGATATTATAGGGACTAGCACAATCAACTACTAAAAGTTGGATATCTAGGGTTTTTGAATTTGAAACTTTTCCTAGTGTTGTTCTTAACTATACATAACCTGACACAGGTACCCTTTCCCGGAGAATCCTACCAATTCCCCAGTTGAGGGTTGTTGGGCCTTGTTGCTGAGTTGCATCTTTTTGAAAGTGGAGTAAAACAACACGTCAGCACTGCTTCCAGGGTCGAGTAGGACCTTCTTGACTGTCAATTCTCCTGTATGTATCAAGATTACCACTGTATCGTCCATGTTCAAATATTGCAATTTGAGATCGGATGCGTTGAAGGAGATTTGTTCTACTGGAGGTGAGGTGTGTGTATTGTGGCGAGCTCCGTCCATTGTCATCATGGCTCGGTAACTTCTCTTTCTGGTTGCGTTGGTTGTTCCTCTTCCTGCAAAGCCTCCTAAAATGTAGTTTATTACTCCCTTCAAAGTAGGAGATTCAACCGCTCCGGACCAAACTCCTTTGTCCTTGTGATCTGAATTATGGCTTGGTCTGTTAGTGTCTTTGGTTGTTTCTTTTTTATTTCTAGAGCTGACATATTTGTCCAGCAAGCCTTGTCTGGCCAATCTCTCCAATAGGTCCTTAGCCACCACGTATTTATCGGTGGTATGGCCATACTTTTGGTGGAATGCGCAATGTTTGCTTCTGTCTACATACCTTTGATCCTGATATGTTCCCGCTTTACTTGGTGGCTTTATAAGCTTTTGTTTAATTATATCTTTTCTCTTGGTATTGAACTTGGTGTATGAGTCGAACTTTGGTGTCAATTTGAAAGGTTTCTTAGGGTCCTTGCTCTGAGGTCTGTATGTCCTTTCTTCTTCTTTCCGGGATGATGGTCTTTCCATTCTCCAGGCTTCCCTTGGTTCCTCGATTTCGATTTGTCCAATTGCCTTATCTTTGAATTTAGCCAATGTTTTCGGCTTTTCTATTGTTATTGCTTCTTGGAATTTTCCAAGTCAGAGACTGCTTTTTAAGGCATGCAGGTGTACCTTTGGATTGAGGTTTAAAATCTCCATGTTTGCTGTTGTGAAGTGTGTCATGTAATCTTTTAGCCTTTCGTGATGCCTCTATTTGATTGTACTGAGGTAATCTGAATCTCGTACGTAAATTTTGGATGCTGAAAAGTTGTTTATGAATAACTTGGTGAATTCGTCAAAGCTCGAGATTGAACCTGCAGGTAAATTAGAAAATCAAAGTAATGTAGCTCCATCTAAAAAGGTCGGAAAGGATCGGCACAAGATGGGATCGGAGTCACTATTAAGAAACATCATGGATTCGAGAGTCACTGAAGGAACATCATGGATTTGAATTTAGTAACGTGAACTTTAGGATCTCCAATTCCTTTGTAAGGTGCCAATATCATTAGGAGCGTAAAAGTTTTAGGCATTTCAAAGTTCATTATTTTTTCAGAAAAAAGACCGATCCCCTGCTTTTCTGTTTTGGGAGGTGCTCCACCTGTCTTCGCATTTGACTCAGATATGTTTTCCTTGTGGAGATCGCCATTAATCTTTTTACGATCATCCTTTTCATTACCATCGTTCTGCTTTGCTACTAACAGCTCTGCCATTCGCTGAAATTCCGCTTGTAGAGCGGTGTTCACAGCTAAGAGCTTAGCATTAGTTGGAGGGGGGTTGAGGTGTTACCGAGTGGTCTATCATGACTCAACCTCTGCAAAGAAAAGAAAACACAAGAATAAAATTGGTAAAACGTTAGGTCAAACCAAAAACGAGGCTTTCGGCCCCACGGTAGGCGTCAAATATTTTAGCAAGGATACTCTTTCGTGCTATAGGTTGGCTCCACACTATTCTTGTGAGCACTTGAAATCTTTGGTCTAGGGATGCAGTATCCTCGTGAACTTGGACCCAAGCGTGGTACCTACAAAAAGGACTCCAACACTCAAGTTAGTGAAATATCTTAAAGAGAGATTTATCTTCTGCCTCTTTATCGTCGGCTTCCCCTCTGATTTATAGCTACTGTGGCTGAATTATTCGTCGGCCCGTTAGTCGTGGCCAAGTAAGTGCAAGATTTTTGGGGAAAAGTTTGTTATGATAAGGAGTTTAATTAATTTGAATTTTATTTAGTCCTACCGAGGTATAATTCGTTTTCACCGATGGATGACGGATTCGGTGCATTATCTATTTATCTATTTTAGTAACTTAGACACAATGTTAAAAGAACTATAACATTCACCTATATTTTTTTTGGTATTATATTTATGATTATATTGATCTCCCGTATAAAGTACCCAAAAAATAAAACTAGTATTTAAAAATTAAAACAAAGCAAGAAATTTTCCACAGGGTTTTGTTTTCTAATTTTGGTTAAGACAATACATTGAGTTTTTGATTTTGTCAAAAGACAATATATAAAATTAAATCAAAAAAGCATAAAATGG
>NC_029785.2:22954526-22966694 GCF_000816755.2 Arachis ipaensis
GTGCTTTTCATGAACCACCTTCCACATTAATTTGAAGCTTATTTATATAATATATTAAAAAAAAACATTGACACACGAATTGGGGAAATATATTGGCGCAAAAGAACTCGGTCTCCATTCTCCACTTGGGTGTTCAGTCGCTTTGTATGTTTGTGAGTTTTTATTTTTCTGTTTCAATAGTTAAGTCTTATATTTAATGATGTGCACTAAATCATAGAACCCACCAAATTGCCTTGAAGCCCAATTTCAAGTCGACGTTTGTTCCGAGAGTTACCTGAAACTGTTAGATCGATCTCGGATGAGATCTGCTGTAGCGGCCGGAGCTGATACGTCCGACTTGTGGGAGGCGGTGGTGGTGCTGATGTAGCTGATCCCTTGTCACCGGAGGGTGGTGGTACCTGCAAGAGACTCCGATGCTTAAGTTAGCATGGGTTTTAAGCATGTATTTTGTAGAATCAAAGTATGAGTTATACCTGGGTGCTCCAGTGTATTTATAATGGTGTGGAGTGATCTTCCTTTGAGATAAGATAGTTATCTTATCTTATCTTTGAGTGAAGTCATCTTTATCTTTAAGGGAACTACCCTTATCTTTCTAGGTCTGGGCTTCCTTTAGATTTAGGTCGTGTTCCTCTGTTTGGGCCTACTTGGGCCTCTGTAGCATTTTGGCCGAACTCTTTTATGAAGAGGTCGGGTAATCTTGATCCGAAGAGGTCGGTCGACTTGTCTTTAACCAGCCTGGGTCATACAGCTCGACCCATGGCATGAACAATGCCCCTGCTTGAGTGCGGTCTTCGTTTTGAGGTCTTGTCTTTTTAGACCTCGACCTCTCTTTTGAAAAAGCCGAGCTCGAGCGCTCTTTGTTGATCCTGTTGTAGAGCTCCTATTAATGATTTGAATGTAGAGCATTTTTCTCACTCCTTTTAATTGCGACGCGCATTTTTGTGTTTCCTTGGAAACGTGCGAGAGTAAATTTCATTAACTCCCTGCCGTTTCCCTCTTTGTATCCCACTTTTGAATTTCAAAGTTTCTTTTCAGTCTCTCTTCTCTCGCTCACTACAACTTCTTCTCTTCTCCTCATCCTTCTTGTATTCGCATCTTCGCATTTCTTTTCTTTTACTCGAAAGGTGATTTGCTGGTGTCGCTTCGTTTGTTTGCTTCAACTCCTGATCAGTTTATCGTCTCCTTCTTTCCTGCAGGTTGGTTTTTCTTCTTTTTTCCCTTTTTTACGCCGTTCTTTTTGTGTTCGCATTATTCTGATTTTGAAGAGGTTTTGGTTTTGCTTGAATTCATTGTTTGATGTTTGGAAAGTTTGCATCTTTTTCTGAATTTGTTGCATCTGATCATTGCTGTACTGTGTGCTGTGAGGGTTTCCTCGCTTTTCTGTTAGAGAAGGATTTTGATCTTTCTTCTATTTATCACTTGAAGTAGTGAACTGTTTTGTTAAAAGGTTGTATCTCTGAGGGTTTGATGTTGCCGATTTATTGATAGATTGAAAAGATGGTAACTTTGATGTCTCTTTGTGATTTGTGACTTTTCTCTTCAAAGCGTCACTGTTGAAGGAGGGTTGTTTTCTTGTTTGATAGGTGTCAAAACGTAGACTTTAGATTTTTTCTGAATCCTTATTCTATTATTGCCTCCAAAGGATGCCCCTGGACCTTGGTGTGAGTCCGGGGGTTTCCTTTTGTTGCTGTTCCTGCCTTCTAACATTTGTATGTTTTAGTTTGAGTTATATCCATATTTGTCCGAGCTGTTCTCTTGATTTGTCCGAGCTGTTGATTAGTAACCCATTTTCCTTTTTCTTAATGTAGGACTAGTTGACCCATGTCTTCTCGCAAAAATATTGTCGAGACGTCTTCCAAAGTCCCCGAGGGAATGTCTGACTGGATGGACTCCCTCGTCTTGATGTGCATTTCTGTGGTTAGTTCCGAGTATTGCATGCAGCTTAGGAGACATCACAGGGTTTGTAGTAGTAGAGATCAGGAGAAAAACTACGAGTTGGTAGTGTTTTCCTTCTCTGACTCAGGTGGAACGTCCTTTCTTTTATGCTTACGATTACTTTTTTAGCCAAAAGAACATCACCATTCCCTTTACTTACTTTGAGACCGACTTGTTGTGGCCCTGTAATGTTGTCCCTTCTCAGCTTCACCCGAACTCGTGGGGCATCATAAAAGTCTTCCAACTGTTGTGCCAAGAACTGGATGTCCGACCTTCTCAAACTCTATTTCTTTACCTTTTTATTTTGACGAAACCTGGGGCAGCTAAGAAGAAGGCTTCCTGGATTTCTTTCCGAGCTGCCCAGGGAAAGAAAGTTTTTTCTATATATGATGAATCTTTTAGGGATTTTAAGAACTATTTCTTCAAGGTCTGAGCTGTTGAAGGAGCTCGGCCCTTCTTTTTGGATGAGAATAATGAACCTGCCTTCCCCCTATCCTGGCAACAGAATGTAGTAGTGTCTAGGTATACTTGGAAAATGTTAGATGAGGTTGAGTAGGCTTTTGTTCACGTACTAGAAGAGAATTGGGGAGAGTCTCCTTATCTTGATACGAAGAAGTTCTTGGGGAATCCCTCCCTTCTTCGAAATGAATTGGGTAGCTGCCGATTTCTTCGCTAGCTTTATCTTTGTTTATTTTGTTTGTTTTGTCGATCTATCTCATTCTAACTTCGGTTTTGCTGCTTGATCTTTTCAAAGATGGTGAAGACCACTGATTCCATGAAGGCTTTTAAGAGAGCCAGGAAGGCAACAGTTGCCCAGAATATTTTGGCCAAAGGTCCTGGGGAAGGATCTTCCAATTTTACGATGAGGAGGTCGACCTCGGACACTTCTGGGCCGAGGAAGATCATCCCAACTCCCCAGGTTCGCTTGGCTTCTTCTGATCCTCCCCAGCCGACCTCTGGTGCCGCCTCTTCCTCTGCTACTGGTCCTGCCCCCAAGAAGCAGAAGACTGCTGAACCCTATAATCTAGATGCCCGTGACTCTGACGCTGTGGGGTTTGTTGATAACCAGATTGCCCCCTATGGCCGACTTTCTATGGACGATGTATCCATCCTGCACCACCTAGATTTTATCACCAGAAGTAGTGTTCGGATGGCGCATATGGGTGCGGCTTTGTTTCGCTCGATCCAAGATTCTCCCGTCCATGCGACGAAGGAGTTTATGCTAGAAGCCAAGTCGGAGTATGATCGGATCAAGGGTCTAAAAGATGAGCTAGACGCTAGAGTTATTAAGCTGGAGCTGGATCTGGAAAAGGAGAAAGCCCGAGCTACTGCTGCTGTGGCTTCTGCCAAGCTGTCCGAGGAGACGACGCTGCAGCATAAGGAGAGCTATGTCCGTACTTATGGTGAGTTGTTGGAGGCAATGGAGAGTCTAGAGAATGCTCATGCTAATTATGCTGAGCTTCAGAGTCATCTAGTGGGTAGCGTGACTGACGCATATGAGAATTTGAAGGGTCAGGTCCGAGTTCTTGCTCCCAAGCTCGACTTGAGTCTTTTTAGTTTGGACAATATTGTTGAAGATGGTAAAATTGTTCCTGCCCCAATGATGACGAGGATGTAGATCCTCCTCCTAAGCCATCAGTTAAAGCTTCTGCTGCTCCAACTTTTCTAACTCCTACAGCTGAGGTTGGCCATCCCGAGTCAGACCCTGATGTTCAGATCCTGAACCGGCCGGATGGAACCGTTGATGCTGTCCCGCTTGCGACCCGTCCTCCTTCACCTCGGGATGCCGCCACTAGGGAGTCTTTAAATCCTTTGTAGTTTGTTTGGGTATCTGTATGGCCCGGCTTGTGGGTCTTTTGAACTCTATTTTTTGTAATTTTGGATGATTTGACTTTTTTTGACATTAGGTTGCTTTAGTAACCTTTGTCTTTAAAAAACAAATACTTTTGAGCTCTTGAGGTCGATTTCGAGGTTGCCTACATGAGCTTTTATTATAGTATCTTTTTTGCTATATTGGTTTGCACTTTTGCCACTTCCAAGAATTTTTAGAGTGTGGAAATCTTGCTGTCCGACCTCTTTTGATTACCTTTTTGCTTTATTTCTTACTCTTCTTTGTATTCTTTGACAGAGTTCTTGTAGATTGCTTTTATGGCTTTCTGGGTCTGACTTGAGTCCCTTATAGCGCATGCCTTCTGCCGGCCGACTTCTTTTGTGTAGTCTTTTGTAATAATCCCTTGGGATTTACTTTTTATAACTCTGTCACTTTGATTTGGCTTTGGCCGACTTCGTCATCTCGGTCTGCTCGAAGTTATTTCTAGTAATCCATTTTATTTGGACCTTGTCAAGTCTCTTTTTATGGATTACTACTTATAACTTTTTGTAACTTTTTTGGGTCGACTTCGTCATGTCGGTTCTTTCTAAGTTATTTCTAGCAATCCGTCTTATTTGGACCTTTGTCACGTCTCTTTTATGGATTATTTTTTATAACTTTTGTGGTTTTGTTGGGCCGACTTTATCATGTCGGTTCCTTTCTAAGTTATTTTCAGTAATACATATTATTTGGACTTGTGTCAAGTCTCTTTTATGGATTACTTTTTATAACTTTTGTGGTTTTGTTGGGCCAACTTCTTTGTTTCGCTATCCTTTTTTGGTATTCTTCATAAAACACTTGTAAATTGATTTTGGTAAGGTCGTGGCTTTTTGGGTCGAGCTACGTCCCTTCTAGCGCACGTCTTCTTGTTGGTTGGTTTCTCTCGACGGCCCAGGGAGAGTTATTTCTAGTAATCCTTTTATTAATTGGACCTCGTCGGGTCTCTTTTTAGGGGTTTCCTTTTTATAACTTTGTTGCTTTGATCGACTTGTACCGACTTCTTCATGCCGATCTCTTCTAAGTTATTTTTAATAATCCATTTTTGATAAGGGCTGGCCAGACCTCTTTCTATGGATTACCTTTTATAACTTTGTTGCTTTGACCAGTCTGGTCCGACTTTTTCATGTCGGTCCGTTCCGAGTTATTTCTAGCAATTCATTTTTTCTCAGACCTCGTTGGGCCTTTTTCTATGGATTACTTTTTATAACTTTTATCGCTTTGGGGGATTGGTTCGGCTTCTTCATGCCGGTCCTTCCCGAGTTATTTTTAGCAATCCATTTTTTCTCAGACCTCATTGGGCCTTTTTCTATGGATTACTTTTTATAACTTTTGTTGCTTTGGGGGATTGGTCCGGCTTCTTCATGCCGGTCCTTCCCGAGTTATTTTTAGCAATCCATTTTTTCTCAGACCTCGTTGGGCCTCTTTCTATGGATTACTTTTCATAACTTTTGTCGCTTTCACATTAATCTGTTTTTATCGCTTTTTCATCTTGCCAATTTTGTCGAAGTCGGGCGGTGAGTTTGGTTCTTGCTTGGTCAACTTTGTCGACGTCGGGCGGTGAATTTTTGTTTTCACCTTGCCGACCTTTGTAGAATTTCAGACGATGAATTTGACTTCATCGTGGTCGGGTGGTGAATTTGGTTTTCACCTTGCCGACCTGTAGTTTTGTACTCGGGCGATGAATTTTTGCGTTTAGATTAATGCGTCTTTATAGAGAAATTTTGTAGAAAATCTGAAAAGTTTTATTCCAATAGAAAGTAGACATATGGGCAAATAAAATATATACATGTGGGTATTTACCCTTCTAAGTCGGGCAATTTTATAGATCTTGGCTTGGTGCCTCGTTAAAAAACCTTTTCAGGAAAAAGAGTGCACCTTGACCTAAGATCTTTATTACCTCTAACTATAATACCTTCTTAGGTTGCATGCATGCCACGACCTTGGTAGCTCTCGCCCTTCTAGCTCGAACACCCTGTAGTATCCTTTTCCCAGTACCTCTGTGACTCGGTAGGGTCCTTTCCAGTTAGCTGCTAGCTTCCCCTCTCCCGGTCGACTTGTTCCAATATCATTTTAGATTAGGATGAGGTCGTTGTTGGCAAAACTTCACTGTACTACCTTCTGATTGTATCTTGAGGCCATTCGATGTTTTAACGCCTCTTCCCTGATCCGAGCTCTTTCTCGAATTTCTGAAAGTAGGTCGAGTTCTTCCCTTTGAAGTTGGGAGTTGGCCTCTTCACTATAGTGGATCATTCTGGATGATCCTTCTTCGACCTCTACTGGGATCATTGCCTCCATTCCGTAAGCCAATCGGAAAGGTGATTCTTTTGTGGTGGTATGTGGAGTTGTCCGATATGCCCATAGGACTTGTGGGAGCTCTTCAGCCCAGGCTCCCTTCACGTCCTGTAGTCTCCATTTTAACCCGGCTAGTATGACTTTGTTGGCAGCTTCTACTTGTCCATTATCCTGGGGGTGTTCAACGGATGTGAATTGGTGTTTTATTTTTAAGTCGGCTACCAACTTTCTAAAACCTGTATCTGTGAATTGAGTGCCATTGTCTGTGGTGATGGAGTGAGGAACCCCAAACCTTGTGACAATGTTTCTATATAGGAATTTCTGACTTCTTTGAGCAGTGAAATAGTCTACCCCTATGATAAGGAATTTGACCTGTCCTGATCCTTGGGGGAAGGGCCTGAGGAGGTCGAGTCCCCACTTTGCAAATGGCCAAGGTGATATTACGCTGATGAGTTCTTCTGGTGGGGTGATATCAAAGTTAGCATGTTTCTGACATGGTGGACATGTCTTTACGAACTCTGTTGGTTCCTTTTGCAAAGTCGGCCAAAAGAATCCGGCTCAGAGTAACTTTTTGGAGAGAGCTCATGCCCTAAGATGGTTGCCACATATGCCACTGTGTATTTCTTCTAAGACTTCTTTTGTGTTGGAGGTCGGTACACATTTTAATAGGGGTGTCGAGATCCCTCTCCTGTATAGGATGTTGTTTATGATAGTGTAATATTGTGCCTCTCGTCTTAACCTCCTTGCTTTCTTCTTATCTGCAGGGAGTGTCTCTGATTTGAGGTAGCTGATTATGGGGGTCATCCATTCTTGATCATGACCTGATATGGCTAGGACCTCCTCTTCCTCCAAAATTGATGGGCTCAGTAGTATTTTCTGAATGAGGCTTCTATTATTGCCACCTGGTTTGGTGCTGGCTAATTTTGAAAGTGCATCAGCTCGAGCATTCTGTTCCTGAGGTATGTGACGAACCTCATATTCCCTGAGGTTCCCGAGATGTTCCTTGGTTTTGTCCAAGTATTTTTCATGGTAGGGTCCTTAGCTTGGTAACATCCTGCTATTTGTGAGGTGACTACTTGTGAATCGTTGAAGATGATAAGCTTTTGAACTCCAACCTCTTTGGCCAGCCTCAAACCAGCTAGTAATGCCTCATACTCGGCCTGATTGTTTGACGCAGGGAACTCAAATTTTAGGAAGAGTTTGATTTGGGTTCTCTGGTCGCTTTCTATTATCACACCTGCCCCACTCCTGGCTTTTTTTGAAGAGCCGTCTACATAGAGAGTCCATTTTGTAGGAGTTCCCGGGGTGTTAGTGTATTCAGCAATGAAATTGGCCATATATTGAGACTTGATGGCCGTCCGAGCTTCATATTGAAGATCGAACTCAGATAGCTCGACTGCCCACTGTAGAATTCTTCCAGCTAAGTCTGTCTTCTATAAAATGCCTTTTATCGGCTGGTTAGTCTGAATCTTGATGGTGTGAGCTTGAAAATATGGGTGAAGTCATCGAGAAGTTAATATGAGAGCGTAGGCAAAATTTTCTATCATTTGATAATTCAGTTTGGCCCCTTGTAGGGCTTTGCTGATGAAGTAGATGGGTTGTTGCCCATTTTCGTCTTCTCTGACCAGTGCTGAGGCTATTGCCCGACTTTCCACTGCGAGGTATAATATGAGTGCTTCTCCTTCCCGTGGTCGAGTAAGAATGGGTGGTTGTCCCAGGAACTTTTTGAAATCTTGGAAGGCTTGCTCGCACTCTGTGGTCCATTCAAACTTCTTTCCCTTCCTTAATGTGGCGTAAAAGAGAAGAGATCTTATGGCCGATCTGGCTAGAGATCTGGACAAGGCTGCCAGTCTTCCTTTGAGTTGTTGCACTTCTTTAACACACGTCGGACTTTTCATGTTGAGTATAGCTCGGCATTTATCCGGATTTGCCTCAATTTCTCGCTGTGTTAACATGAAACCCAGGAATTTGCTGGCTTCTACTGCAAAGGTACATTTTGTGGGATTAAGTCACATGCCATGCTTTCTGATGGTGTCGAACACTTTGGTGAGGTCGGAAAGTAATGATTCCTCCCTTTGTGTTTTTACCAATATGTCGTCCACGTATACCTCCCTTTGGGGTTAGAAATGAGGTCTTTTCTTGATCAGGTGGGTACATTGGGATTTGATTATATCCCGAATACGCATCCATGAAGGAAAGGTACTTGTATCCGGAGGAGGTATCCACTAGAGTGTCTATACTTGGGAGTGGATAGGGATCTTTTAGACAGGCTTTATTGAGGTCGGTGTAATCAGTGCACATCCTCCATTTTCCATTTGACTTTTTCACCAATACGAAGTTGGCTAGCCATAGTGGGTACTTGACTTCTCTTATGAATCCTGCCTCCAGTAGAGCTTGTACTTGTTCTTCCACAGCTTGGGATCTTTCTGGCCCGAGCTTTCGACACTTCTGTTGTACTGGCCAAGATCCTGGGTATACTGCCAGTTTGTGGCACATTAGCTTAGGATCTATGCCCGGCATGTCTGCGGCCTTCCATGCAAAGAGGTCGACATTATCTCTTAAGAACTGTATCAGAGATTCCTTTATGTCTCCTTTCAAAGTTGCCCCAATATTTGTTGACTTATCTGGGATGTCCCCGATCTGGACTTCCTCGATCTCGCCCTTCGATTGTGGACGAAGCTTTTCCCGACCTCGAACTCCTTCGAGTTCGATAGTGTTGATTTCTTCTCCTTTGCCTCTAAGGTTCAGACTTTCGTTGTAACATCGTCGCGTAATTTTCTGGTCTTCTTTTATCGTAGCGATCCCTTCTGAAGTTGGGAATTTCATGCATAGATGTGGAGTTGAAACTATCGCGGCGAGCTGATTTAGTGTTGTCTGACCTATCAAGGCATTGTAGGCTGAGCCCACATCGACTATGATGTAGTCTATGTTGAGTATCCTTGATCGAGTTCCCTTGCCAAAGGTTGTGTGTAGTGAGATATATCCAAGTGGTTGGATTGGAGTATCTCCTAGTCCAAATAAACTGTTTGGATATGCCCTGAACTCTTTTTCTTGTAAGCCGAGTTTGTCGAAGGCAGATTTAAACAAGATATCTCCCGAGCTTCCTTGGTCCACCAATGTACGGTGGAGATTAGCATTGGCCAATATGATAGTAATCACCATGGGATCATCATGTCCCGGGATGATGCCTGCTACGTCCTCTTTGGTGAAAGTAATAGTAGGGAGGTCGGGTGCTCCTTCTCCTCCCTCGACATGATATATCTCCTTAAGGTGTCTTTTGCGAGATGATTTGGAGATTCTTCCTCCTACAAATCCTCCGTTTATCATGTGGATATGTCTCTGCGGGGTTAGAGGTGGTCGTTCAGTTTGTTCGACCTCTTCGTCCCTTCTTCTTTTTCTGGGCTCATCCGTCTTGCTAGCTAAGTACTGATCTAGTCTCCCTAGCTCTCTTACCAATTTTTCTATGAAATTCTTCAAGTCGAAGCACTCGTTGGTGGGATGTCCGTAGATTCGATGATATTCACAATATTCTGTCCGATTTCCACCTCCTCTTTTGCCTTTGATTGGTCGAGGTGGTGGAATATTCTCAGTGTGGCATACTTCTCGGTAAACTTCAACGAGGAACACCCGAAGAGGGGTGTAATTATGGTATTTTTTAATCTTCTCTCCATGTTGATCTTCTTTTTTCTTGGACTCTTTATCCTTGTCCTGAGAGGGGTAGGAGAATCCGGATTTTAAGGTTTCTCCTAGTCGAGAGTTTTCCTCCATGTTGATATAGTTCTCTGCTCGTTCTTGGACTTCATTCAGAGACGTAAGATGTTTCTTTGATATGGAGTGACTAAAAGGTCCTTCACGTAGGCCATTGATGAGACCCATGATGGCTGCTTCTGTTGGCAAATCCTGTATGTCCAGACACGCTTTGTTAAATCTTTCCATGCAATTGCGAAGACTCTCCCGATCTCCTTGCTTGATCCCTAATAAGCTTGGGGCGTGTGACGAACGAATTTCTACTAGTTTAGAATTTCACAAAAGTAATCGCGTTGTAAGTATAGTTTCTAAACCAACAATAATCCTTTCATACAAAAACTTGTTTGTCACTAAAGCAAACTTAATAAAAATAATAACCGAAGTATTTAAACCTCGGGTCATCTCTCAAGGAATTGCAGGGAAGTATGATTTATTATCGGTTATGGAAAGGTATCTTTTTAGGTTTTTGAATATGAAATAAGAAAAGTAAATTGCAAGAAAGTAAATTAATAATTAAGAAAATTCTTACAAGGTATGAGAACTGGAAATTCCATCCTAGTTATCCTTATCACTTGTGATGAGAATTGTTCCTTACTCCCACTTAGTTATCCCTTACTAAATAAAGGAAAGTCAAGTGGACTAATCAATGGGATTCCTCAAGTCCTAGTCAACTCCTAAGGAAAGACTAGCTTTAGAGGAATCCAAATCAACCAGCAAATCCCAATTATCAATCAAAAAAGGAGTTTGATAACTCAAGTGTCACCAATTACTCAACCAAAGCTAAGAATGTAAAAAGCTAAATTAAAATCATAAATCTAAAATACCTCAAATTGCATTAATTACAGAAATCAATTCTAACATGGAGTTCATAAACTAAATTGGAAAAATAAACAAACTAAAGTAATAGAATAAATAAAAGTAGAAGAGAAATTAAATTAAAGGAACATTGAACCTGGAATTGGGAAGAATCAAACCTAAAACTAAGAGAAATCCTAAATCCTAAAACCTAGAGAGAGGAGAGAGCCTCTCTCTCTAGAAAACTACATCTAAAACTTAAAATTGTGAATAATCGATGAATGATGAATGAATGAATGTTTCCCTCATTCTGCAGCCTCTATTCTGTGTTCTCGGGCTTGGAATTGGGCCGAAAAGGAGCCCATAAATCGCCCCAACGTTTTTTGTAACTTTCTGCACGTGGTGTCTGTCACGCGTGCGCGTCATTTGGCAATTTTCCTTGTCACGCGTCCGCATCGTCCATGTGCACGCGTCGCTGCCAGTTTCTCAAAAACTTCATTTTTTCGCGTTCCTTCCACTTTTGCATGTTTCCTCTTTGTCCTCTAGGCCATTCCTGCCCTATAAAGCCTGAAAATACTTAACATATAAATCACGGCATCGAATGGTAATAAAGGATAATTAAAATTCGCAGTTTTAAGGTCTAGGGAACATGTTTTCACATATATCACAGGATAAGGAAGGAATTGTAAAACCATGCAAATTATATGAATAAGTGAGCAAAGACTTGATAAAAACACTCAATTGAGCACAAGATAAATCATAAAGGCAGCACAGAAACATGCAATAAGTTAGCAATTTCAAGTAGCATATGAATATTGAGATATGTTAGCAGCTGGAAAAACAAGGTAATTCATGTGACTCAGACATTATAAAGCAAAACAAAGCAGCATGCTGGTTGCAAACTCAGTTTATCAGTTTGGATTTCTTATGAAGGCAGTAACCATTTCAAGCATTAAAACCATGTAAAACCAGAAGAATCCAGCAATTTAGCCAATCCAAAACAGCAATAAGCAGGTATATGCAGTCAGCCTAGTCTCATCAAATTCAGAAATCAAGCAATAATTTAAGATATGGATGCAATGTATTGGGCTTGCTGAATCAACAAGGAAAAAGCAAATTGCAACAAGAATGCTAATGTAGATGAATTTATATAAGCATTGGTATCAAGCAATTAAGATCTGATGAAGCAAAATAGTATCAAACAACAATGAAATAGCAGTGAATAGCAACATCAACAGCCAAGCAATAGATAATTCAAACAGCAGGAACGGAGCACTTATCAGACCTAGAATCCTCTAACCACAGCCTAGCTACCTAACCACCTAGAATCTACTACAAAACATGCATATCTAACTAGCCTAAATTGAACAGAATTGAAATATGCAAACTGACTAACTTGAACAGAAAAGGAATTGGAGTGCAGCGAAACCTGGGGATGAAAGAAATGGAAACGAAGAGAGGGGGTGGTACGGCGGCGCTGCTGTGGCAGCACAGTGGCGGCGGCGGTGCGTGGTGAGGCACAAGGCACA
>NC_029785.2:22966821-23001754 GCF_000816755.2 Arachis ipaensis
AGGGTGGTGATTATGGAGGGTGAGTGGGAAGAGAAGAGAAGACGTTGGGGAAAAGAGGGGGGAAAAAGTAAAAAGTGACAGGGCTAGGGTTTTCGCGTCAAGGGTTATTAGAATTTAAATCCACGCGTCCGCGTGGGTCACGCCTGAGCGTGGATGAGGGATGAGGTCAACGACACGTACGCGTCATTGACGCGAACGCGTGAATAGGGATAGGTGGAGATTACACGCACGCATGAGGTATGTGAGTGCGTCGACCAAAATTGTGCTAACCGCACGAGTTCAGTGCCGTTTTGGCGCAACTCTCTGTCTGATTTGAGGGGGCAAAAATTTGCATGCGACGCGTGCGCGTCGCACACGCCCACACGTGATGTGCCATAATGAAATTGACGCGAATGCGTCATGGATGCGTACGCGTGGCCAATTTGTGCCTATCGCACACCAGCCGCATGATTCCAACCCAACTTTCTGGTCGTTGGACGGAGACGCCGATTTGGAATCGACGCCCACGCGTGGCCCATGCGCACGCGTGGTGTGGCCATTTTTTTTATGCATTATGCAGAATGCAGAATGCAAATGCTGATGCAGGCATTATGAATGAACACTAAGAAAAATAGAATAAAATTAAACTAAGAATAAAACAAAACAAAATTAAACTAATACTGAAAAAGAACGATCATACCATGGTGGGTTGTCTCCCATCTAGCACTTTTGGTTTAAGTCCTTAAGTTGGACAATTGGTGAGCTCTTTGTCATGGTGGCTTATGCTTGAACTCATTCAGAAATCTCCACCAACGTTTGCAATTTCAATAGCCTCCGGGGTCCCAGACTAGGCACATAAAGCCTTCGAGTAAGTTAAAGCAGGTAATCAGGCTCCAGGAGTGTTGATTATCAGAACAAATTCCAGGATCCTAAACCTTGCTTTTGTACCCGTCTTCGCCTTTATCTACATTATTCCAACCTGGTGGTACGCAATCTGAATTCTTACTGAAATACCCAAACATCTTCCTAGACCCATTCAATCGAGCTCGATACCAATCCTTGCACTTCAATTTGGAGCGTGGAACCATATTGAACTTTATATGCTAACTCCTATCACTAACCATCTCCCTCTTACTCTTAAAGCCACAAAGAGCTCTAAGCTAGCCATCTGTTTCAAGAAAACTGTATTCAAGTGGGAAAGTAAAGATAAAGGCTAAGGATTTTACCCACTTGAAGTTTGTGTTGGGTTCCCTTGTACTCTTCTGTGAATTCTGCCACCTCCTTGCAAACCTCTTCAACTGCAACCGCGTCTTGATCAAAGTCTTCGACTTCTTCCCCATCACTCAAGTTATAAGTTGGAGGTTGGGAAAAGTCTACCTCCACATCATCTTCGTATTCACTTGGGGAATGTTCTTCAAGCTCAAGGAGTTCAATTTTGGATGCAAGTTCATCACTAGGAGAGCTTGATTCATGATCATCATTACCAAGGAAATTTGCTTCATGATCTGTTCCGTCCAATTCTTCATAAGATATGGGTGGTGATTATGGAGGGTGAGTGGGAAGAGAAGAGAAGACGTTGGGGAAAAGAGGGGGGAAAAAGTGACACGAGAGAGGGCTAGGGTTTTCGCGTCAAGGGTTATTAGAATTTAAATCCACGCGTCCGCGTGGGTCACGCCTGAGCGTGGATGAGGTAAAATTGCAACGACACGTACGCGTCATTGACGCGAACGCGTGAATAGGGATAGGTGGAGATTACACGCACGCATGAGGTATGTGAGTGCGTCGACCAAAATTGTGCTAACCGCACGAGTTCAGTGCCGTTTTGGCGCAACTCTCTGTCTGATTTGAGGGGGCAAAAATTTGCATGCGACGCGTGCGCGTCGCACACGCCCACACGTGATGTGCCATAATGAAATTGACGCGAATGCGTCATGGATGCGTACGCGTGGCCAATTTGTGCCTATCGCACACCAGCCGCATGATTCCAACCCAACTTTCTGGTCGTTGGACGGAGACGCCGATTTGGAATCGACGCCCACGCGTGGCCCATGCGCACGCGTGGTGTGGCCATTTTTTTTATGCATTATGCAGAATGCAGAATGCAAATGCTGATGCAGGCATTATGAATGAACACTAAGAAAAATAGAATAAAATTAAACTAAGAATAAAACAAAACAAAATTAAACTAATACTGAAAAAGAACGATCATACCATGGTGGGTTGTCTCCCATCTAGCACTTTTGGTTTAAGTCCTTAAGTTGGACAATTGGTGAGCTCTTTGTCATGGTGGCTTATGCTTGAACTCATTCAGAAATCTCCACCAACGTTTGCAATTTCAATAGCCTCCGGGGTCCCAGACTAGGCACATAAAGCCTTCGAGTAAGTTAAAGCAGGTAATCAGGCTCCAGGAGTGTTGATTATCAGAACAAATTCCAGGATCCTAAACCTTGCTTTTGTACCCGTCTTCGCCTTTATCTACATTATTCCAACCTGGTGGTACGCAATCTGAATTCTTACTGAAATACCCAAACATCTTCCTAGACCCATTCAATCGAGCTCGATACCAATCCTTGCACTTCAATTTGGAGCGTGGAACCATATTGAACTTTATATGCTAACTCCTATCACTAACCATCTCCCTCTTACTCTTAAAGCCACAAAGAGCTCTAAGCTAGCCATCTGTTTCAAGAAAACTGTATTCAAGTGGGAAAGTAAAGATAAAGGCTAAGGATTTTACCCACTTGAAGTTTGTGTTGGGTTCCCTTGTACTCTTCTGTGAATTCTGCCACCTCCTTGCAAACCTCTTCAACTGCAACCGCGTCTTGATCAAAGTCTTCGACTTCTTCCCCATCACTCAAGTTATAAGTTGGAGGTTGGGAAAAGTCTACCTCCACATCATCTTCGTATTCACTTGGGGAATGTTCTTCAAGCTCAAGGAGTTCAATTTTGGATGCAAGTTCATCACTAGGAGAGCTTGATTCATGATCATCATTACCAAGGAAATTTGCTTCATGATCTGTTCCGTCCAATTCTTCATAAGATACATGCCTTGGGGGTTGTGCACTATCCTCCTTAGCATCAATTACAAATTTCTTGGCGGAATTCTCTACAACTATTGATTTCCATGGAGGTTCAGTGTCCCCTAAGTCCTCAACCAATTCTTCTTCTTCGATAATTCCGGCTTCCTCCACTTGTTCCAATACAACGTCATGCTCCTTGCTGCCCACCAGAGTTTCTAGTGTCTTCTTCATGCTACGTTCTACATTAGATTCTCCACATGAGACGATGGGAGTTCCTTGAGTATCCGAACATCGGGAAGCTAATTGATTTATCGCTTACTCCAGTTGATGAAGGGTTGCATCAAATTGATCCACTGTTTCCTTGAGATGATCCTGTGATTCTTGGGTCGATGGATATGGACATAGTGCATATGGAAGTGGTGGTTCTTGAGAGTAATTGGATTGGAATCGGAGTGGCTCTATATATGGTTCATATAGCTCACAGGGTGGTTGGTTGGGTGGATAATGGTTAGGATCATGTGAGGGTGCTTGGTAGTAGGAGGCTTGTGAGTGTGGTGGTTCAGAGCTATGTTGAGGAGGGGGTTCATAAGCATAGGGTGGGGCTTGTTGGTAACTACAAGAGGGTCCACCATATCTATCATCATGGCACGCACCTCGGAATGGCTCTTGACCATAGTAATTTGGTGAAGGTGGGTTGTCACGAAGGGGTCCACCATAACTATTACGTTGGCATGCATCATAGGATGGTCGTTGTCCATAGTATCTTGGAAGGCGTTGTTGCCGAGAGGGTTGATCAAATCCTCGTGGCCCCTCCCATCTTTGATTCTTCCGACCTTGATGCCTGTTCTCATTATAGCTTCCATTCCTTACAACAACATTGGAACCAAACTTAAAGCCAGAGGGGTGAGAATTCGTAGTAGCTAATAAAAAAAATAAATTAAAAACAAAAACAAATAAACAAGCAAAAGCAAATTTTTACAATAACCAATAATAAGGCACACATTTGCAACTCCCCCGCAACGGCGCCATTTTTGACGAACGAATTTCTGCTAGTTTAGAATTTCACAAAAGTAATCGCGTTGTAAGTATAGTTTCTAAACCAACAATAATCTTTTCGTACAAAAACTTGTTTGTCACTAAAGCAAACCCAATAAAAATAATAACCGAAGTATTTAAACCTCGGGTCGTCTCTCAAGGAATTGCAGGGAAGTATGATTTATTATCGGTTATGGAAAGGTATCTTTTTAGGTTTTTGAATATGAAACAAGAAAAGTAAATTGCAAGAAAGTAAATTAATAATTAAGAAAATTCTTACAAGGTATGAGAACTGGAAATCCCATCCTAGTTATCCTTATCGCTTGTGATGAGAATTGTTTCTTACTCCCACTTAGTTAACCCTTACTAAATAAAGGAAAGTCAAGTGGACTAATCAATGGGATTTCTCAAATCCTAGTCAACTCCTAAGGAAAGACTAGCTTTAGAGGAATCCAAATCAACCAACAAATCCCAATTATCAATCAACAAAGGAGTTTGATAACTCAAGTGTCACCAATTACTCAACCAAAGCTAAGAATGTAAAAAGCTAAATTAAAATCATAAATCTGAAATACCTCAAATTGCATTAATTAAAGAAATCAATTCTAACATGGAGTTTATAAACCAAATTGGGAAAATAAACAAACTAAAGTAATAGAATAAATAAAAGTAGAAGAGAAATTAAATTAAAGGAACATTGAACCTGGAATTGGGAAGAATCAAACCTAAAACTAAGAGAAATCCTAAATCCTAAAACCTAGAGAGAGGAGAGAGTCTCTCTCTCTAGAAAACTACATCTAAAACCTAAAATTGTGAATAATCGATGAATTATGAATGAATGAATGTTTCCCCTATTCTGCAGCCTCTATTCTGTGTTCTCGGGCTTGGAATTGGCCCGAAAAGGAGCCTAGAAATCGCCCCCAGTGTTTTCTGTAACTTTCTGCACGTGGCGTCTGTCATGCGTACGCGTAGGTCATGTGTGCGCGTCATTTGGCGATTTTCCTTGTCACGCGTACGCGTCAGTCATGCATACACGTCGCTCGTGTTCTGCGCTAGGCACACGTCCACATCGTCCATGCGCGCGCATCGCTGCTAGTTTCTCAAAAACTTCATTTTCTCGCATCCCTTCTACTTTTGCATGTTTTCTATCTGTCCTCTAGGCCATTCCTGCCCTATAAAACCTGAAAATACTTAACACACAGATCACGATATCGAATAGTAATAAAAGATAAATTAAAATTCGCAGTTTTAAGGTCTAGGGAACATGTTTTCACATATATCACAGGATAAGGAAGGAATTGTAAAACCATGCAAATTATATGAATAAGTGAGCAAAGACTTGATAAAAACCACTCAATTGAGCACAAGATAAATCATAAAATAGTGGTTTATCAGCGTGTTTGGCTTTGTCTTTCTGGATGGAAAATCTGGCAAGAAATTTCTTGGCTAAGTCGTCAAAACTTGTGATGGATCTAGGGGGCAGATTGTCGAACCACTTAATTGCTGTCTTTGTTAAAGTGGTCGGGAAGGCTATGCATCGAGTTGCGTCTGAGGCATCAGTGAGATACATTCTGCTTCTGAAATTGCTGAGATGATGGCCAGGATCGGAGGTACTGTCGTATGCGGTCATGTCAGGAGCTTTAAAATCCTTTGGAACCTTAGCTTTCATGATTTCCTTGATAAAGGGGTCTTGATCCTTGTGGGATGTGTCATCGCGACCGGTTTGGATGGTTTTGGTTTTCAGGTCGGCTTCGAGTTTTAGGAGTTTGTCCTCCAACTCTCGACGTCGCCTAGTTTCTCTCTGGAGGATTCTTTCGGCTTCCCGTTGATGTTCGGCCTCTTTTTCGAGCTGTTTGAGGCGATCTTGTTTAGCTTGTAGGGCCTCCATGATTTCTGTGTTTGGCGAATTCTTGTCTTTGTTTGGTTGAGGCGTATCCTTTGGTGTGGTGTCTGCGTTCTTATGCGGACTTCTCTCCTCCAATCCAGAGTCGTGGTCGTTGTCAAGGTTTTCTGCCATGGTGATGGGATGACTTTCAGGTTCCCCGACAACGGTGCCAATGTTTCGAGAGTTACCTGAAACTGTTAGGTCGATCTCGGATGAGATCTGCTGTGGCGGCCGGAGCTGATACGTCCGACTTGTGGGAGGCGGTGGTGGTGCTGATGTAGCTGATCCCTTGTCACCGGAGGGTGGTGGTACCTGCAAGAGACTCCGATGCTTAAGTTAGCATGAGTTTTAAGCAGGTATTTTGTAAAATCAGAGTATGAGTTATACCTGGGTGCTCCAGTGTATTTATAATGGTGTGGAGTGATCTTCTTTTGAGATAAGATAGTTATCTTATCTTATCTTTGAGTGAAGTCATCTTTATCTTTAAGGGAACTGCCCTTATCTTTCTAGGTTTGGGCTTCCTTTAGATTTGGGTCATGTTCCTCTGTTTGGGCCTACTTGGGCCTCTGTAGCATTTTGGCCGAACTCTTTTATGAAGAGGTCGGGTAATCCTGATCCGAAGAGGTTGGTCGACTTGTCTTTAACCAGCCTGGGTCATACAGCTCGACCTAGGGCATGAACAACGTTAATGCAAAAAATAATAAAAACACTATATGATCTTCGAAGGTAGGATGGTTGTTACTTATTGCACTATATGAGAGTGGGGTACAAAGAAATTTATCATTATTAGTTTGTTCGGCTTAATTTTTCAGCATAGAGTAGTGAACTCAACAAAAGAGTAAAGATATATTATGCTGAAATTCAATTTAGAGTTATGTAACTATTGATCGAAAAATATTTTTGATTAAGGTAAGTTGGTTCGAAGTAGTGAAGAGGTCGAAGATAAGAGCAGTTTTCGAAAAGATATACGTGTCAGCATTGGCTGGAGGTACTCGATGCAAATTCCATTTCGAAACACTCTATTTGAATCGAACAGGCTTAGTCGGTCAAGTTTTTGAAAGAGGTAGTCGAATGGGTTATTTCGAAAAGCAGATCGAGCGGTTACTTCAGTGGAGAAGTTGAAGGCATTTACCATGTGGGGAATTTATGAGTAAGCGTTGTCAGCCAAAAGGCAGGAACGGTTACCAAGGAGTGTGCATTCAAGATTGAATTTTGTAATTAATTGTCAGTTACAAAATTAGATTATAAATACTAGGAAGTTTTAAGGAATAAGGGTTGGAACTTTAATTCAGAAAACACTCAAGCACACTCACATCCCTGCGAATTCCTGAGTCTGCGATCGAGTTTCTTTTCTGTAGGGTTCCTTCCATGTTTTATCCTTTCAATTTATCTTTCTGTAAACTTTACTTTCTGAGTAAATTCATCTTTCAGGTATTTCTTTAATTTTCCCTGTCCAATTTACATTTTTGCACTTTTAAATTTTTTGTCAAAGCCCTTTGACCCAGTCGAAGGCACTTTATTGCTTTCTTTAAAATTTATTGCTTCAAATCTCTTTTCAAAAACTTTATTTCTTCATTTCTTTTATTGTTTTACAAATTTTACTTTATTTTACATTTTGATACCCATCTAATCGAAAACACTTTGATGCACTTTTAGAAAACTGGTACCTACAAAGAAGAGTAGGTTTCGCTCCCAGATCATTAGATATTGAACTACCATCGATTTGCTAAAAATTGACAAAATAAATTGGCACACCCGGTGGGACTGTTTTAAAATTAAAGTGTGTCAAAAAGTTGTTATATCATTCGGTGTATGTGATTGAGAAGTGGGAAAATCATTCACATGGCTGATGAAGTTTCAAATGTGAATGGTGGTTCTTCCACCAATGATAGTTTACCAGTAATTGTGCAACAAGCGGACATGACTTCACGTTCAGAAGGTGCAATAGGAAGTGAAAGCATAGCGGTTACCACTGTGCAAACTTGAAATGTTGGACGTAACATTCGTCCACGTGGTACTTTGCCACCATTTCAGCCTCTATTAACCACTGGTTGGCCTCTTTATGGTCTTCCTCTTGGCTATACCTTGCCAGTGAGTGATTTTGTTCCTCCTGTTTAGTTTGGGAGTGTAAATAGAGGGAATAATTCTCAAAACCCACAACAGTATTTCGAGTATTCTTGTGATTATAATGTGGGCTCTACTTCGAATGCTGCTAATTCGATGGTAGTGTATCGCAACAAGTAGAGGAAAGTCATCATGACTTAGTCAACTTATTGACTCAACAGATGACCACAGTTCTAAATCCTATGATGGCTGATCACGAATCTAAATTTGAACGTCTTGCTAGACAAGTCAAACGTATTGCTCAAATTGTAGATTATGAGGAAGGTGAAAGGCATAATGCCAAGGGAAATAATGAAGGATTCAAGAATATATTTCAAAATGAAAATAATATTTTTAATAGATAAAATCCTCATGTAATTCCCCATGCTGATGACTTTCTAGCTAGATTACGTGCTAATCATGGCGGTGAACGTTATCAAGTGACCAAAATTGTGGAAGAAGTACTTAATCGAGTTGGTCTGAATGTTGGTTTTATGAATTGACCTCACTTTGTGTCTGCTTTTTTCCAAGTTGTTAAAATGGCTGAAGTGCCAAGAGGGGTGAAAAATCCAAAGATAGTCACAAAGTTTGCCGGGGAAGTCGGAGAATCAACTACTGAATATATCGCTCGATACTTGGTTGAGATTAGAAATTTAGCCAATGATGAAAATTTGAAAATGAAGTTTTCTCCTTCTTCGTTAACGAAGAATGCATTTACTTGGTTTTTGAATCTTAGACCAAATTCGATAACGACATGGAATCAGTTAGAAACTGCTTTCAACTCTCAGTTCTATCGAGGAGAAATGAATGTGGCAGTTACTGATCTAGTGGCTTTGAAACGTGAAGATGGTGAAACCATTGACGATTATATGATATGTTTCAAGAATGCTAGGAGTAGATGCTATGTTTCATTACCTGAGAGTGAAGTGGTGAAAATAGCAACCATGGGCTAGGATTTTATATGCGCAGAAAGTTGCTCAATGTGCATATCCCTGATTTAGTCCATTTCGCCAAAAAAGTTCGTCAGACCGAACTTATGAAAAAAGAGAAAGAGAAATATAGGAGTGAGCAATGATCGAAGAGTAAACCTTTTACTCAGAAAGAAAAAGTTGCTTATGTGACTATGGAGTCCTCAGAAGAGAAACTCGATTTCGAAACAGAGGTTGATTTGGCCGAACTTAAGTAGGGCCTTCCATATGTCTGTTCCTTACTTAAAAAGCTTCCTAGTAATGAAAAGTTGAATGATTCAAAACTAAAAAGTGGAAAGAAATACAGTTTTGATATTTCGAAATCTGATCAGATTTTCGATGTGTTGCTTAAAAATTTGAAAGATTTGAAAGGAAAACCTTATTGTAAATTTCACCAAGCAACAAGTCATTCGACTAACAGTTGTGTTCGTTTCAGGGACTTTATTCAGGAAGCAATAATGGAGGGACGGTTGAAATTCGACGATGGAAAGAAGGAAATGAAGGTTGATGTCGATCCCTTCGATGTTGATGCCAGCTTTGTTAAGCCATGTTTCGGAGTAAACATGGTTGGCATATCCTATGACTTTGATGCGGCTCTTAATGATTTTGAGTCACAAGTCAGATCGGTGTATCCCCAAGCAGGAGACGGTTTGTTGGACTTTCTAGTTCAGCAAAAGAATTAAAGACCGGGACGTATCTCTGTGTCCACGGTGTAATGCTGTTTTTGATGCCGAAGAAGCAACAATTTTTGAAAAGGAGAGAATGAAGAAAGAATTGGCTCATAGAGAAGAACAGGCGCACCAGAGACAGCCGATTCGGCGCATAGAGGGTCAGAGTTCTAAGACCCCTCAACAAAGTGTGACTACAACTTTAAGCCGATCTCAGGCTATAGGTGTCCAGTGGATTTGGAACTGTCAGGAGTTCCAGAAGCGGGATGCTCTATATCGACGCAACCCACAGTGGGGTCATCAGGGACTTCCTCGAAACCGATATCCCTACTATCGTGGTCGAGCCAGAGGGTATCCCAGAGGCAGAGGAGGTAGGAGAAACTTCAATAAAAATAAGAAGCCTCAGGCAGAAGTAAGCAAGGGGGCAACCCCTTCTGTCCATTCCCGAATTGTCTTTCCTTCTGATGGAGAGACTTGTCCAAAGGGAATTCCATCTCCTGCAAAGATGAAAAAAGGCAAAGCAGTAGCTCAATCCTCAGGGGTCGATAAAAATAAAGAAATTGATGTTGATGAAGAATATTTCGAAGAAGGGGATGATGACATGATTGGAACGATTTCAATCATTCCAACCAAGTATTTGGGAGAATATGAAGGTGACCCAGAAGAAGATTATGATATGGAGGATGAGGAAGCTTTTTCATCCGAATTGAAGATGAGCCGGGGTATTTTCTTCGGCCTACTGAAAAACAAATGTCTCATCTCCGCCCACTTTATATAGCCACCACTTTGAGTGGGATTAAAGTAAATAAAGTCTTGATCGATGGTGGGGCAGCAATTAGTCTTTTATGCGAGAGGATGTTAATGAAGGTGGGAAAACATCCTGATGATTTGCTCCCCACAAATATTGCTGCGATGAACTTTAGTGGGGCTTCGTCTCCAGCAAAAGGGTTGGTCACTTTAAATGTAAAGGTTGGGTCATCTGAGTGAAACACAGTGCTCATGGTGGTTCAATCAAAAGCCTGTTATAATGCTTTGCTGGGGCGAGACTGGATCCATGGTGTGGGATCCGTACCTTCTACTATACACCAAAGTGTTCTTCTTTGGACGAAGGATGGCAAGCCTGAAGTCATTTGAATATTGATAGGACACTAAACTCTTATAATTGTGAAGGTTGCTACCTGTCCTCGGAAGGATTCTCTGTGAAGTTGCATTACCCAGAGTTGAATTTTACTCCAACCGGTTGGGATTGTCTTCCTTGAAGATCTTCAAAAAGGTTGCAATATGGACCAGGTTGAGGAATTTTTCGATTACCTGGTAACTTTGCATAATTATTTAAATAATTATCTTTCTGTAGGAAATAAAGATGATTCTTCTGATGAAGTAGAATCACATAGGGTTCGAAGTTCTTTTAATGATAATTGTATCAACTCGATATCCTTAGTTGAGTTTAGTCATAGTTTACTTGTTCCTTCTTTATGTAATGGAAGTGATGTTGCTGGCCGAATTGCTGATTTAGTGGCAGAGGCGTATTGTATTAAAAATCGAAGTAATTTTAATTTACTAAATGATCAAGTTCATCCTACTCCCAATAAGTCTGTTGATTTTTCTTTTGATTGCATCTATGATCTAGAACCTTTGGGTTTCGAAAAATATTCAGTAAAAGATGATGGTCAGTTCAAAGGGTTTGAATCTCAAGATCCCTTAAAAGAAATTAATTTGGGGACTCTTGATGATGTTTGAATTACATATATTTGTAAAGATCTTGTCGATCCAAAACTTTTCCATCTTTTACATGAATTTAAAGATTATTTTGCTTGAGATTATCATGAGATGCCTAGTCTCGATCGTTCTCTTAGCTTGTAGAGCATCGATTAGGATTGAAATCAAATGCTCGACTTGTGAAGCAAACCCCTCGTCGATTTGCTCCAAAAATTAATCAAAAGATTAAAGAAGAGATAGAACGCTTGATTAAAGCGAAATTTATTTGACCTGCACAATATGTGGAATGGGTTTCGAATATCGTTCATGTGATGAAGAAAAATAGGAAGTTAAGAGTATGCATTGATTTTCGAGATTTGAATAATGCTACTCCGAAGGATGAATACTTTATGCCAATTGCAGATATGTTGATCGATTCTGCAGCGGAAAATGAAATTTTAAGTTTTATGCATGGTTATTCAGGATATAACCAAATCTTCATTGCGGAAGATGATGTGTCCAAAACTGCTTTTCATTGTCCTGGGGCATTACGCACTTATGAATGGGTAGTTATGCCCTTCGGTTTGAAAAATGCCGGTGCTACTTATCAACGAGCGATGAATGCTATATTCCATGAGTTTATTGGAAACTTTATGGAAGTGTACATCGATGACGTCATGGTCAAGTTAACTTCGGTGACTCAACATATTGATCACCTAAGAAAAGCATTTGTCATCATGAGGAAGAAGGGATTAAAAATGAACCCTTTAAAATGTGCTTATGGGGTATCGGCCAGAAATTTTTTAGGTTTTGTTGTTCATAAAAAGGGGATTGCAATTGATAAAAATAAAGCAGATGCAATATTAGCATTGTCCGCACCTAAATCAAAAAAAGAAGTGCAATCTTTCTTAGGTAAGGTGAATTATCTCAAAAAGTTCATTTCGAATCTTTCTGATCGAACTCGAGTGTTTGCACCTTTAGTAAAATTAAAGAATGATTCACAGTTCGAATGGACGAATGAGCATCAATTAACATTCGATTCGATTAAGGCTTATTTGTCTAAGGCTCCGATTATGGAAAATGTTCGTCCACATGAGCCTTTAAAATTATACATTGCAGCATCTAAGAACACAATTGGGTGTATGTTAGCCCAAGATGATGAGAATGGTCGTGAGCAGGCTGTTTATTACCTTAGTCGAGTTCTAACTGATATCGAAACAAGGTATTCCCCGATAGAAAAATTATGTTTGTCTTTATATTATGCCTGTATGAAATTAAAATGTTATATGATGGCTAAATCGGTGAAGGTTATAGCACAAACTGATCTCATCAAATATATGTTAAGTTTCCCAATGTTACGAGGACGTTTAGGGAAATTGATGCTAGCCTTGACTAAGTTTGATTTACAATATGTCCCGGCTAAAGCTGTAAAAGGCTAGGTCATTGCAGATTTTCTTGTCGATAATTTGAATAATCTGAATGACAAGGGGGCAAATGTAATCGACGTTAAAGTCGATTATTGGAAGTTATATTTTGATGGATCGAAGCACAAAGATGGTGCGGGGGTTGGAATTCTTATTATCTCACCAGAGGGGATTCCGTCTGAATTCTTATTTGAATTAAAATATCCTTGCTCGAATAACGTGGCGGAGTACAAAGCTTTGATTTTGGGTCTCGAAATATTAATTAATAAAGGGGCTTCGGAGGTCCAGATATTAGGGGATTCCTAGTTGGTTTTAAAGCAGTTATCGAAGGAGTTTAAATGCAATAATGAGAAGTTGCAAAAGTATTTAACAACTGCTTGGGAGTTGTTAACCTCCTTTCGAAAAGTTTTGTTGGTTCACATCCCAATGATTCATAATGAAATTACTAATGAATTAGCCCAAATTGCTTCAAGATATAGAATCGGTCCAGAGACTCTTAAAAAATTGGCTAGTATTCAACAAATAGTAGTGCCTGCAAATGAAAGAGAGGCTATGTGCATAAATAGATGGGAAAACGATGATTGGAGGAAGCCCATTGCTGAGTATTTGAAAAATCCCAATACCTCGGTTGAAAGAAAGATAAAATTGCAGGCGATGAATTTTATTTTAATGGCCAATGAATTGTATAAGAAAGGAATCGATGGAAGTTTATCGAGATGTTTAGGCCTAGATGATCAAAGTATTGCTTTGGGCGAAGTCCATAATAGGATATGTGGTGCTCATCAGGCTGGAAAGAAGATGAAGTAGGTGTTATATCGCAATCATGTGTATTGGCCGTCTATGATAAAAAATTGTATCGATTATGCAAAGGCATGTCAAGAATGCCAGAAACATGGTTTGATACAACGGATTCCAGCATCTAGGTTGCATTCGATAATAAAACCATGGCCATTTAGAGGTTGGGCTTTGGATCTGATTTGGTTAATTCACCCTCCTTCATCGAAACAACATAAATTTATTTTGGTAGCAATTGATTATTTTACAAAATGGGTCGAAGCAGTTCCCCTAATAGAAGTTGGTCAAAATGAAATAATATACTTCATTGAGGAACGTATTATCCATTGATTTGGAATTCCTCAAACGTTGAGTACTGACCAAGGAACTATATTTATTGGTCAGCGAATTAAAAATTTTGCAGCCTCGAGGAATATCAATATGATTACCTTAACTCCTGATTATGCACAAGCTAATGGGCAAGTGGAGGCAGCAAATAAGATCTTGATAAGTTTGATCAAGAAGCATATCGGGAATAAACCCCGAACGTGGCATGAGACTTTAAGCCAAGTGTTGTGGGTTTATCGAAATTCGCCAAGGGGGTCAACAAGTACTTCGCCCTATAAACTGGTTTATGGCCATGATGCAGTGCTACCAATAGAGGTTAATTTGAATACTTTGAGAGTATCCAAACAGAATGATTTACCAGTTGATGACTGCTGGAATGCGATGTTTGATGAGTTGAATGAATTGGATTCAGAGTGAATCCTGGAACTTGAGAATATGATTCGACAAAAAGAGAGCATTGCTCGAAGTTATAATCGTCGAATAAGAGAAAAGTATTTCAGTATAGGTGAATTGGTTTTAAAAGTTATTTTGCCAATAGAAAAGAAATTGAGATTTCTTGGCAAATGGTCCCATACTTGGGAAGGTCCTTTCTAGGTGATAGGATTGTATTCGGGAAATGCATATCGAATTAAAGATATCGAATCAGGAAATATAATTGATTCGATTAATGAAAAATACTTAAAGCAATATTTTTGTTTGCCAAATTGAAGTTGAGATGCATAAGTCCGAAAGAAAATAAACTATTACAAATACTAAAATCACTACTGAAATCTAAGAGGAATGGGGTGCCAAGAGTTTTTCCAAGTCTGAGCGTAGCTTTGTCCTGTTGTTATCCAAAGTTGAAAGTGCCTCAGAAAGGGATTAAAATTCTATTATCATTATCTTGAAGTTGGGGGTCGCCAATAACTTCATTGTTGACTTGATTCAGTATGTGAAGCGCCGGTGGAGCTGGTGGTGCTAGCTGGGGACCTTTACCCTTGTCTTGGGGGCAGCGACGTGAGAAGAGGAAGTGGCCATTGCAGAGCAGAGAAAGAGGAAGTTTGAAAGGTTAATGGTTACGCAAGAAAGACTGGTGCAAAAGGAATTCAGAGAGCAAGAGTTCGAGAAAAATTGAATGGGGGGCAAAAATGTCGAATTTAAAGGAAGTGTTGTTATGCCCGTTATTACAGAAAGAATGCAAAAAGAGGTAACTTCGCAAAGAAGGCGAAGTGGTGGAAAGAGAAAGCGCAAGTCTCGAGAAACGTGTCAAGTGGATCAGTATTAATGGAAAGTTAAATGGTAATTATTACTGATTTAAGAGATTAAAATTTGAATTTGGATTAAGTGTTTTATCTTCCAATAATGTTATTTGAAGGCAAACACATTAATCCAAGGAGGCAATTTGTTGATCGAAAAATATTTTTGATTAAGGTAAGTTGGTTCGAAGTAGTGAAGAGGTTGAAGATACGAGCATTTTTCGAAAAGATACACGTGTCAGCATTGGCTGGAGGTACTCGATGCAAATTTGATTTCGAAACACTCTATTTGAATCGAACAGGCTTAGTCGGTCAAGTATTCGAAAGAGGTAATTGAATGGGTTATTTCGGAAAGCAGATCGAGCGGTTACTTCAGTGGAGAAGTGGAAGGCATTTACCATGTGGGGAATTTATGAGTAAGCGTTGTCAGCCAAAAGGCGGGAACGGTTACCAAGGAGTGTGCTTTCAAGATTGCATTTTGTAATTAATTGTCAGTTACAAAAGTAGATTATAAATACTAGGACGTTTTAAGGAATAAGGGTTGGAACTTTAATTCAAAAAACACTCAAGCACACTCACATCCCTTGCGAATTCCTGAGTTTGCGATCGAGTTTCTTTTCTGTAGGGTTCTTTCTATGTTTTATCCTTTCAATTTATCTTTCTGTAAACTTTACTTTCCAAGTAAATTCATCTTTCAGGCATTTCTTTAATTTTTCCTGTCCAATTTACATTTCTGCACTTTTAAATTCTTTGTCAAAGCCCTTTGACCCAGTCAAAGGCACTTTATTGCTTTCTTTAAACTTTATTGCTTTAAATCTCTTTTTGAAAACTTTATTTCTTTATTTCTTTTATTGTTTTACAAATTTTACTTTATTTTACATTTTGATTCCCGTCTAATCGAAGACACTTTGATGCACTTTTAGAAAACTGGTACCTCCAAAGAGGAGTAGGATTCGCTCCCAGATCATTAGATATCGAACCACCATTGATTTGCTAAAAATCGACAAAACAGTAAGCATTCTCGATCATCCACTTAAGGCTCTATTGATCATATTGACATTTGTAGGACCAATATGCCCATCCAAAGGTTGCACGTGAATACACATCCAATTGTGCTTGTGCATAGTTCTGATAATCTTCCTTTGATGCACCTTGCACGCTCCATGCACTAGTCCATTCCCCTACCAATACCATAATAATGTAACTATCATGATTGTATGTTCAATAATATTATTGCTTAGAGTTTGGTTTGTATCTAACCAACAAAACTAAGAGCGTTAGTTGAAGAGACACCACTGAGATCCGAGGCTCTTTGATTTCTTATGAAGTCAATGTTTTGTTGTGTGTTCTGGCTATTGAAGTAATCGGAATAAAGATTGTAGTAATGCACATCAATGACTACATTATTAAAATGTTGGACAAATGAGAGAAGTACTTTAGAATCATGATCCAATGGGTTTGACATGATGACATAAGCACTCTGGCTATATCTCCTCACAGCATCATAAGCTTGCTTGTAATAGTTTTTTAGGCTATCTAGATTGACACCCGATGGCTCATTCATCAATTCTACTCCTCCTAGGCTTGGATTGTCACCGTATCTGTTAATAAAAGAAATCAATTCTTCAAACCATAACACAACATTGAACATATGTATGGTACAATTCTGTTGAAGTAAAATAAAACCTTCGTGCAAAGAAGTCAATGACTGAGACTGTGTTTGGTATGTATGAATCTCCCCATTCTATATATCCATCTCTTGCCCCACTGTGATCATTGCCGTTCTGAGAACCTTGAACTGCATGCAAGTCCATTATCACTGATGAGCGGATAATTTATACGCTTTTTGGCATTATTTTTACATAGTTTTCAGTATGATTTAGTTAGTTTTAAACATATTTTTATTAGTTTTTAAATAAAAATCACATTTCAGGACTTTACTATGAGTTTGTGTGTTTTTCTATGATTTCAGGTATTTTCTGGCTGAAATTGAGGGACTTGAGCAAAAATCAGATTCAGAGGCTGAAGAAGGACTGCAGATGCTATTGGATTCTGACCTCCCTGCACTCGAAGTGGATTTTCTAGAGCTACAGAACTCCAAATGGCGCGCTCTCAATTGAGTTGGAAAGTAGACATCCAGAGATTTCCATCAATATATAATATTCCATACTTTGCCCGAGTTTAGACGATACAAACTGGCGTTCAACGCCAGCTTCCTGCCCTATTCTGGAGTTAAACGCCAGAAACAAGTTGCAAAGTGGAGTTAAACGCCAGAAACAGGTTACAAACTGGCGTTCAACTCCAAGAGAAGCCTTTACACGTGTAAAGCTCAATGCTCAGCCTAAGCACACATCAAGTGGGCCCCGGAAGTGGATTTCTGCATCATTTACTCATTTCTGTAAACCCTAGTAACTAGTTTAGTATAAATAGGACTTTTTACTATTGTATTTATATCTTTGGATTATCTTTTGATCCTTTGATCACGTTTTGGAGGCTGGCCATTCGGCCATGCCTGGACCATTATCACTTATGTATTTTCAACGGTAGAGTTTCTACACACCATAGATTAAGGTGTGGAGCTCTGCTGTTCCTCATGAATTAATGCAAAGTACTATTGTTTTTCTATTCAACTCAAGCCTATTTCTTATCTAAGATATACACTTGTTCTTCAACTTGAGGAAGGTGATGATCCGTGACACTCATCATCATTCTCACCCATGAACGCGTGCCTGACAATCACCTCCGTTCTACCTGCAATCGCTTAAGTGCATATCTCTTAGACTTCTGGTTCATGATGCATGGTTGCCTCGCCTGACAACCGAGCCTTCCATTCCATGAGATCAAAGTCTTCGTGGTATAGGCTAGAATTATTGGCGGCCATTCTTGAGATCTGGAAAGTCTAAACCTTGTCTGTGGTATTCCGAGTAGGATCTGGGAAGAGATGGCTGTGACGAGTTTCAAACTCGCGAGTGCTGGGCGTAGTGACAGACGCAAAAGGATGACTGAATCCTATTCCAGTATGATCGATAACCGACAGATGAATAGCCGTGCAGTGACAGCGCATTTTGGACCATTTTCACTGAGAGGACGGGATGTAGCCATTGACAACGGTGATGCCCTGCATAAGCTTGCCATGGAAGGGAGTAGGAATGATTGGATGAAGACAGCAGGAAAGCAGAGGTTCAGGAGGAACGAAAGTATCTCTATACGCTTATCTGAAATTCTCACCAATGAATTACATAAGTATCTCTATCCTAGTTTATATTTTATTTATATTTTTATTATCAATGCACTATAACCATTTGAATCCGCCTGACTGAGATTTACAAGGTGACCATAGCTTGCTTCAAGCCGACAATCTCCGTGGGATCGACCCTTACTCACGTAAGATTTATTACTTAGACGACCCAGTGCACTTGCTGGTTAGTTGTGCGAAGTTATGATGAAGTGTGATTCACGTTTGAGAGCACCAAGTCTTTGGCGCCATTGTTGATGATCGCAATTTCGTGCACCAATAACTTTCATCCCATGCTTTTTGCGAGTAACAAATAGTTAGGTGATGGACGCATATAGAGGAAGATGAATTAACTCACTGCGTCCATGTAAAAGCATTGTCCAAAGCTGCCAAAGATCCCCCTACAAAAGGCTTAGGTGGACTCGGGTCTTGTGCTATCCACCATCCAATGGGTATTCTAACTGCAGTTAATCCATTTTCCGACATGAATATGAAATCATCTTCGGTTATATATGTATCCCAGTTATTCTGCAGGGTAGGCATGAATGCAATGAGTTCAACAAGTCTCATAGTTTTTAACAAAAATTGTAAATTAGATTTCTTACATGCATGACTTGAGGAGCTCTAGCAGGGCTGTAACCATTAGTAAGTTGATACTCTCCTTGTAACTGATTTGCAACTTTATCATTTAAACGAAAGACGGAGGGGTCATTCTCATCCTAATTAGTGCCTGCATAATCTGCTGTCACTGATGTCTCCGGTTGAACCTTCACACACAAGATTTTAGAGATATTTTCAAAGTAAATGTATTTATCCAATGTGAATAGCTTGATGATGGAGTAAGTATTATATTACCTGTAAGAACATAACGTTTGATGCTTTGATTCTAATTTTGTTGGGGTCGTTGCTATTCCTTACAATCTGAAATGTTTTCGGGTTGCTAGGCAAGTTGGAAACTGCAGCGATTTTGTTTCCACTGCCTTGATTTTCTAGCCCAAGAAATTGCTTGTTAAACACTCTAAAATTGAAGGATGTGTCACTGACCCTCCATAGCTGCAAAAAAGCACAGGACAGGATGAAATTCCAAAAGCATAAAAAATGGATCTTAATGGAATTCTTTCACATAAAACAACATGCCTTGAATGTTTCCCAACCTGAAGCTGAAGCACGGTTGGCAACAAGATCAGCTCCTCCTCCATTTTCTGCTGCGAGATATTTTTGGAACTTAGTGGACATTAGCTGCACTTGAGTTCCATCCTGAAATCAACGAAATTCATAAGCAATTCTATTAAATTTGCAAATGAAGTGGATCCTAATAAAGAAAGAATCATACCAAGAGATCTGTTCCAAGGGTTACCTGAAACTGTAGGTCGATCTCGGTCGAGATCTTCTGTGCTGGTCGGTGCTGACGTGTCTGGCTGGTGGGCGGCGGCCAGAGCTGTTGTGTCCGACTAGTGGGACTGGCTGCACTGTTGGGATACCTGCAAGGGACTCCGATGCTTAAGTTAGCAAGGGTATTAACAGGCTTTTTAGTAGAACCAGAGTATGAGTTATACCTGGATGCTCCAACGTATTTATAGAGGTGTGATAGTGACCTTTTTAGATAAGATAAGTTAGTTATCTTATCTTATCTTTGGGTGAGGTCAGCTTATCTTCAAGGGAACCGCCCTTCTCTCTGTAGGCTTGGGCTGCCTTTGGAATTGGGTCATGTTCCTCGATTTTGGGCCCTCTTTAGGCTTTCCTATCGATTTGTCCGAGCTCTTTGGGAAGAGGTCGGATGGTTTGACCTAAAGAGGTCGGTCGCTTTGTCGCTAGTCATCCCGGGTCAGACATCTCGACTCAGGGTATGAACAGTGCCCCTGCTCAAGCTTGGTCTTTCTTTTGAGGTCGAGTCTTGATTTTAGGACTTCGATCCTTTTCTGGTGAAAGCCGAA
This sequence comes from Arachis ipaensis, assembly GCF_000816755.2. NCBI lineage: Eukaryota > Viridiplantae > Streptophyta > Magnoliopsida > Fabales > Fabaceae > Arachis > Arachis ipaensis. Next base: position 22,987,128 of record NC_029785.2, read on the forward strand.
CTCGAGCATCTGTCGATTTTCTCTTTGTAGAGTCTTCTTTTGAATGTGGAACATTTTTTCTTTATTCTTAAAAGTGCGCGCTTTGCATTAGCGCTCTGGTCTTGGGAATACGCGAGAATTTAATACCCTTATTAATTGTTTTTAATGCTCCGTTTCTCTTGCCTCTTCATTTTGAATTTTGCACTCAGAAAAAAGCGGTTTCCTCTTCTCTGTAACTTCCCCCTTTTTTCTCTCTTCCTTTCTGTTTCGCCTGAAGTTTGGATTTTTATTTTTCTCTGTGATGCTTTCTGCCTGAGAGGTGACTCTAATCCTTGTCGCTTCAGCTTCCAGCTTTCTCTAGAGTTTTCTCCCTTTTTCCAGGTTGGTTCTTTCTTACTTTCTTCGTCGCTTGCATTATGTTATTTCCAGCTTTGACTTTAGAAAGTTTGAACCTTTTGTATCGCCATGCATCTGCTTGTTTATTGTTGTGGGGGTATTTCTTGCTTTTGAAATGGTCCTTCTGTACTCTAGGGTTCATGCCGTTTATTTTTCTTCTTTTTGCGAACTGCATGAACCTGCTTGCTTTCTCGAAAGATTGCTCCTTTGATTTTTTTTGCCATGTTGATAGTTTTCTTTGCTGATGAATTTTGTAAAAGATAACGATGCTTTTTTATTTCTCTAAAAAAGGTTGTGTCTTTGACGATTTCTTCTTGATACGTTTTGTTATTTGGTTGCTTTGTTTGTTGACCAAGCTGAGACTGTGGGTCTGGAGGGTAGTTATTTTGATGGTTTTATCCGTGGTTCGTGGCTTTCTATTCAGAGTGTCGTTTTAGTTGAAAAGGGTCATTATCTTCCTGTATCGAAGTGTAGGTTTGTAGGTTTTCCTGAGTCCTTGTTCTGTAACTGCCTCCAAAGAATACCCCTGGATCTTTGGTGTGGGTCCTGGGGTTTCCTTTTGTTGCTTGCACTACGCTGGATTATGTTGGTCGAGTTGTTTTGATTTCGTCCGAGATGTTTTTTAGTTCCAATCTTCTTTTCTTTTTGTAGGACTAGCTGACCTCATGTCTTCTCGCAAAAATATTGTTGAGACATCTTCCCAAGTCCTTGAGGGCATGGCTGATTGGGTGGATTCTATGGTTCTTCTGTGTGTTTTGTTGGTTGACTCCGAGTTTTGTCAGCAGCTTAGGCAATTTCATAGGTTTTGTGGTAATAGTAATGATGAAAAGAACTATGAGCTTGTATCTCCTAATTCTGAGGAAAGGGTCTGTTTTTCTACCCGAATTGCTGGAGAGCACCCCTTTTTCTATGCATATGACTTCTTTTTTAGTCAAATAAATATTACTCTTCCTTTTACCCCTTTTGAGACCAATCTATTGTGGTCTTGTAATGTAGCTCCATCCTAGCTTCACCCCAATTCCTGGGGTTTTATAAAAATCTTTCAGTTGCTGTGTCATGAACTAGGTATCCCTGCTTCACAATCCCTCTTCTTTTATCTCTTTGTTTTGACAAAGCCTGGGGTGGTTAAGAAGAAGGCTGCTTGGGTTTCTTTTCGAGCTTCCCAAGGTAAAAAGGTTTTCTCCATATTTGATGAATCTTTCCGCGACTCCAAAAATTACTTTTTCAGGGTCTGAGCTATTGAAGGAGCTCGGCCCTTTTTTCTGGATGAGAATGATGAGCTCGCCTTTCCTTTGGAATGGCAAAAGAATGTAATGGTATCTAAATATACGTGGGAGATGTTAGATGAGGCTGAGTAAGCCTTTGTGACTGTGCTAGAAGAAAACTGGGGGCAGCCTCCCCATCTTTTCGGGGAGGGGTCTTCTCAGGTTTAATCTAAGCCATCCGTACCTATCTTTCCTGGACCGAGGAGGATAATTCCTACTCCTCGGGTTCATTTGGTTGATCCTCCACAGGCTCCTGTTGTTACCTTTGGCGCTCCTCCACCGAAAAAGCAGAAGACCGCTGAGCCCTTTAACCTTGACGCTCCTGATTTTGATGCTGTCGAGTTTGTGGATCAACAAATTGGTCCTTACGGCACCATCCCTACTGACGATGTTTCTCTCCTTCACTATTTGGACTTTATTACTCGAAGCAATGTCAAAATGGCACACGTGGGGGCGGCTTTATATCGGACTGCTCAGGATCTTCCCATTCATGCTACAAAGGCTTTTATGGAGGAGGCCAAGTTGGAGTTCGACCGGATGAAGGGTTTGAAGGAGGAGCTCATGGAGAAGGTGACCAAGTTAGAGAAAGAATTAGAGGGTGAGAAGGCTAGTTCTGTTGCCTTGGAGGCTTCTGTGAAGTTGGCTGAAGACACGGCGTTGAGGCATAAGGAGAGCTATGTCACGACCTATAGGGAAGTGATGCGTCTCAGGGAAGAGTTGGAGTCTGCCCGGGTTGATTATGCCGAGCTCCAGGGTCACCTTGTAGGCAGTGTAAATGCTGCTTATGAGAACCTGAAGGAGCAGGTTCATGTTCTTGCACCCGGGCTTGATTTTACTCTCTTCAGCCTGGACAACGTTGTAAAGGATGGCAAGATTGTTCCTGACGACCCTGATGACGATGATGTTGAACCTCCTCCTGTGCCTGCCGCCAAGACCTCCGTTATGCCGACTTCTTTAGCTCCTTCAGCTGAGGCCGGTCATCCCGAGTCAGAACCTGACTGTCAAATCTTGAATCGGGATGATGGGACTGTGGATGCGATGCCTCTTCAGACTCGTCCTCCTTCACCCCGTGTTGATGCTGCTAAGAAGCCTTTGGATCCTCAATGATTTTTCTGGATGTTTGTGTGGATAGTCTGGCTTGTGGGCTTTTGAACTCTTTATATTTTGTAAATGGTGGTTCTGACTTTGCTACCTTCTTAGTTGCTTGTTTAGCAACTTTATTTTGAAAAACAAAGTAGTTTCCAAGCTCTTGGGGCTGATTTTGGTAGCCTCATGAGTTTGTTATTATTATAACTTGTGTTTTTCGTAACATATCTGTCTGCACCCGTCTTGGTACCTTTCTAGGTTTTGGGAGTGTTGGAACTTTATTGTCTGACCTCTTTGCATTGCCTTTGTATTTTATACTTGTGGCTTGATTCCTTTGAGCCTTGGCCTGAAGTTATTTCTAGTAATTCATTTTGTTTAGACCTTGTTCAGGTCTCTATTAGGAATTACCTTGTATAAGGTTAAGGTTTTTGGGAGGCCGTGATAAACCCCATTTTTAGGGTTTATCTTGTATTGAATTTAAAGTATTTTGATGACCTTTTTTCGCATTTAGCCTATGAATTAGCATAGTTTTGTAATCTCTCCCGTATTTGTGCTTAAGTGTAAAAACATGCTTTTTAAACCTTTAATTTGATAATTTTAATTCATCCTTGATTCCATAAGATGCCTTGATGTGTTTGCTAGTAATCTCAGGTTGAAATAGGCTAGGCATGGATCAAAGGAGCAAGGAAGGAAGCATGCAAGTGGAGAGAAGCACAAAAGCCAAAGAATTGATCTCGGCCAAGCACGCGCACGCGCACAAGGCGCTCGCGCGCACAATGCGGAATCAGCCAGGGGCGCGCACGCGTACCGTGCGCGCACGCGTCGTAGTCCGCACGTGATTCTGTTATTGCAACACGTGCCTGGCGATTTTGGAGGGTTTCAGCAACCAACTTTGGCGCCAAACTGCATATAAGAACCAAGGATTGAAGGGGATTAACACACATTCACATACATGCACTCATTTTACAAGTTTTCTTAGATATTTTTAGTTAGTTACAATTATAGAGAGAGAGACTCCAACCTCTCTCTAGGATTCATCTTCATTTTCTCAATTCTCAACCATTCCTTGGTGAGATCTATTGCAACTCTCAATTTACTTTGTTCATGTTGTAGATCCTCTTCTTTAATCTCAATTAGTGTTTGTAATTGTTCAATTCTCATAGATCTTAGATTTAACTTTGTAGTTTTGGATTCTATTAATTCATTGAAGATCTCATTTTCATTGTTGTTCATTGTTGATTGTTGTTAATGTTGAATTACTTTGATTCTAAATCTCTTCTCAATTTTACTATGCCTTTCATTCTTGCTCTCCAAATGTTTGAGAAAATGCCAACTTTAGATATGGAGTAGCAACCCCTCACTTGGCCTAGTGGTTGAGTCATTGGAGACACTTGAATAATGGATATCAATTGTTGATTAAGAATTGAGAATTTCTAATTGACTTAGAGTGCACTAAAGCTAGACTTCCCTAGGGTAAGACTAGGACTTGTGACTCAAGTTAGTTACTTTTACTTGACTTTCCTCTATGATTAGGGGTTAACTAAGTGAAGCAACACTCCTTTGTTATCACAATTGAAGGACGCTATAGTGATGGAACTTCCAATGTTCAACCTTGGCTAAGGCTTTTAATATTGATTGATTGTTGTTTTCTTTTATTAGCACTTTTATGCCACACTCTTCAAGCCACAAAATACCACTTAACCAATAGCATGCATCCTTGTAGCATTCCTAGGGAAGAACGACTCGGGAGATTAATACTCTCGATTATAGATTGTAGAATTGTTTGATGATGGATTTTGTGTCGGTTTAGACTATACTACGATTGGTTACTTGATAATTTCTATACCGGCAGAAATTCAATCATCAAAATGGCGTCGTTGCCGGGGAATGCACACGAGTGTCATGTTTTTGGTTAATGTAAATATGTGAATATTGTGAATACGTTTGCTTTTCGTTTGTTTGTTAATTTTTTTTATTAGTTTTAGGACCCTATTTGTTTTGTTCTTATTTGTCACTATGAATTCTCGTCCTTGTGGTTTTGGATATGGTTATGACTATGTTGTAGGTGATGAAAACTTGAATGATGGCTCACATTATAGGAGAGATGAATTTTTGAGAAGGGAGCCACATCCATATGAGCAATCATCATGGCAACCTCCTCATTCAAGCTACTATGATGCTAACCCTTCCCATAATGCATATCATTCCAATGAATATGATGGTTCTCATCATGATGATGCTACTCAATCACCATCATTCTATGCACCATATTCTCAACATAGCCCTCAAACACCACCGTTCTGACCACCATATTCTCAATCCACATCCTTTTTCCACCAATTGCCTCCACACAATCTTAATCCATATTCCCCTTATGCATACCCTTGTGACAATTATGAACATGAATCACCACCACCCCAACATCTTTACCCTCCACACCAAGTTTCCATGGATGATACACTTGGTATCATTCTTCAAGAGCAAGAAGAGCTCCAAACCGCACTCACTTGTTTCACCTCTACTCTCTAAGAATTTATGTCCCGTATAATCCTACCTTCTACCAACAACCAAAATGCCCTCCCACCTCCAAGCTTTGATGAACCTCCTTTCCAACCATATCATGATTTCTCCCTTTCGCCACAACCCTCCACGGAAAAAAATCCACGTCCATCAATCCAAGAGCCATATGATCCTACTTATGTTAGTGAAGAGGAACAAGAGTCAAAGGATCCTCTCAAGGAAGAAATGGATCGGCTTCAATCAACCATTCGTCAAAAGATGGACTCTTGGGATTCATATCACAAGCAAAATGAGTTCACGGATGATTGTGAAAAAGCAACCAAAGAGAGAAGTATGAGGGAAACTTTAGAGTATCAAGTTGAGCACAAGGAAATGGAGTGTATTTTGCAACAAGAGGAGGAAATGAAGATTTTTGAAGATAAAGAAGTGGAAGAAGACCTAGAGGAGGTTGAACAAGAAGGAAGTTCCATCAACGAAAATAACTCTACATCAAGTGACAATGGTGATCTTGTTGAAGCTTCTCCCATTGAATGTGAAACCGATGTTGAGGAGGGTGCGCAACCTCCAACACATGACTTCATCAATAAAGAAGGTTTGGAGGAAGTTAGCAAACAAGGAGAATTTAAAGAAAGCTATCAAAAGATGGAAATCATCACGGAGGAGCCAAAGAAAGTGGAACCTACAATGTCAAGACCATTGGATATCTTCCTTGCTAAGTCGCCATCCCAATTACAAATTGAGTGGGTAATCATCTCATCCTTTAATTTCCTTGGCCTATATCAATATGCGTTATTAGAAACGGATGGTCAACTTAGAACTCTTTGTGGGCTAGAGAGTAAGAAAGGATTAGATGTTGGTGGACAATTTGAATCAAGGTGCATAAAGGATGGAAGATCAAACTTTGAATTTCAAAAGTGGAGTAAAGCTAAATTCAATGGAATTAGGATGATGAGTATGAGTTACAAGGAGAATTCAATAAGTTTATCACCCTATTGGAAGCATGAAGATCAAGAAGAAAAGGGGTTAACAAATAAAGTATGGGACCCCGGAACATACATGGACCAATCTCTACTTAGGGGCCTTGTCACTTGCTTAGGCCCCCTTGAAAGCCTTGTACGTTTAAGTTGGGATCCTGGAGGCTATCGGAAGTGCAAACACTGGTGGAGATTCAAAGAAGAATTCAAGCATAAACCACCCTAGCAAGGACTCCACCAAATGTCCAACTTAAGGACTTAAACTAAAAGTGCTAGGTGGGAGACACCCCACCATGGTAAACTCTTTCCACTCTCTTCTAATTTTGTTTAATAAGTGATTTGAGTTACCATTGTAGGTAGGTTTTCATTTCATACTTGGTTTGTTTGTGTAAATTAGTTGCTAGCACACTAACATGTATGTTGTGCTTAGTAGTAATGAAATAAATCTCAAAACCAACTTGCATTTTATAAAGTGTGTGGTTTTTGATCGGATAAGGAGTTATAGGCACTGTAGGGAGCTTTTGGGGAATTCTGAAAAAAAAAAGAAAGAAAAGAAGAAAAAGAAGAAAAGAAAACGGGGTAGGACGCGCGCGCACGCAGCACGCGCACGCGTCCCTGAGCGGACGCAGCACCATACCCCATACCAGAGAGTTGGGCCTATCTTGGGCAAACACTATGCCCTGAGCCCAACACAACCAACGCTGACGCGCACTACGTGCGTGCGCGCCGATCACGAGAACAAGGAAGTGCACGCGGACGCACACCTGCCGCGTCCGCGTCGATCTGCTGCTGCAACTTCTGGGCCAATATCCAGAAAGTTGCGCTGGATCTGGGCCAACTTTGAGCCCCCAGCCTAACTCACCTCGCGCGGACGCGCACATGCCGCGTGCGCGCAGGTCTAGTAGTGTAACTTCCAGGCCATTTTCCAGAGAGTTAGGCCTAATCTGGGCCAACCTTAAGCCTCCAGCCCAACTCCTCGCACGCGTGCGCGCGTGGTACGCGCACGCGTCGTTACCTATTTTCATCATCCACACCTTAGCGCACCGTACGTGCACGCGTCGGTTCCTAGATACGTCAATGCACGCGGTCGCGCATTGTGCGCGCCCGCGTCGATATGAAGATATGAAAACCTTAGACGCAGGGACGCAGCGCAGTCGCGCACCCTCTTCTCACTCCCATCTTCTCCTTTCTTCAACTCCACCAACCACCATCATAACCACCAGTCGCAATCCTGTCACCGCCAGCCACCACCATCACACGGCCAGTCTCTCTCTCTCTCTCACCACTAACCAACACCTCTTCGCTTTCTCTCTCTCTCACCCATTTTTAGGGTTTATCTTGTATTGAATTTAAAGTATTTTGATGACCTTTTTTCGCATTTAGCCTATGAATTAGCATAGTTTTGTAATCTCTCCCGTATTTGTGCTTAAGTGTAAAAACATGCTTTTTAAACCTTTAATTTGATAATTTTAATTCATCCTTGATTCCATAAGATGCCTTGATGTGTTTGCTAGTAATCTCAGGTTGAAATAGGCTAGGCATGGATCAAAGGAGCAAGGAAGGAAGCATGCAAGTGGAAAGAAGCACAAAAGCCAAAGAATTGATCTCGGCCAAGCACGCGCACGCGCACAAGGCGCTCGCGCGCACAATGCGGAATCAGCCAGGGGTGCGCACGCGTACCGTGTGCGCACGCGTCGTAGTCCGCACGTGATTCTGTTATTGCAACACGTGCCTGGCGATTTTGGAGGGTTTCAGCAACCAACTTTGGCGCCAAACTGCATATAAGAACCAAGGATTGAAGGGGATTAACACACATTCACATACATGCACTCATTTTACAAGTTTTCTTAGATATTTTTAGTTAGTTACAATTGTAGAGAGAGAGACTCCAACCTCTCTCTAGGATTCATCTTCATTTTCTCAATTCTCAACCATTCCTTGGTGAGATCTATTGCAACTCTCAATTTACTTTGTTCATGTTGTAGATCCTCTTCTTTAATCTCAATTAGTGTTTGTAATTGTTCAATTCTCATAGATCTTAGATTTAACTTTGTAGTTTTGGATTCTATTAATTCATTGAAGATCTCATTTTCATTGTTATTCATTGTTGATTGTTGTTAATCTCTTGTGTTGAATTACTTTGATTCTAAATCTCTTCTCAATTTTACTATGCCTTTCATTCTTGCTCTCCAAATGTTTGAGAAAATGCCAACTTTAGATATGGAGTAGCAACCCCTCACTTGGCCTAGTGGTTGAGTCATTGGAGACACTTGAATAATGGATATCAATTGTTGATTAAGAATTGAGAATTTCTAATTGACTTAGAGTGCACTAAAGCTAGACTTCCCTAGGGTAAGACTAGGACTTGTGACTCAAGTTAGTTACTTTTACTTGACTTTCCTCTATGATTAGGGGTTAACTAAGTGAAGCAACACTCCTTTGTTATCACAATTGAAGGACGCTATAGTGATGGAACTTCCAATGTTCAACCTTGGCCAAGGCTTTTAATATTGATTGATTGTTGTTTTCTTTTATTAGCACTTTTATGCCACACTCTTCAAGCCACAAAAGACCACTTAACCAATAGCATGCATCCTTGTAGCATTCCTAGGGAAGAACGACTCGGGAGATTAATACTCTCGATTATAGATTGTAGAATTGTTTGATGATGGATTTTGTGTCGGTTTAGACTATACTACGATTGGTTACTTGATAATTTCTATACCGGCAGAAATTCAATCATCAGGCGGATTTTGTCATGTCGGTTTCGTCCGAGTTGTTGTTAGTAATCCTCTTTTTTGGACCTTGTTTAGGTCTCTTTCAGGGATTACTTCTATAACTTTATGTTTTGGGCCGACTCTACCGTGTCGGGCCCTTCTAAGTTATTTTTGTAATCCTCTTTCTTGGACCTTGTTCATGTCTCTTTCAAGGATTACTTTTATAACTTTTATGTTTTGGGCCGACTTCATCATGTCGGGCCCTTCTAAGTTATTTTAGTAATTCTCTTTTTTGGACCTTGTTTGGGTCTCTTTCAGGGATTACTTTTATAACTTTTATGTTTTGGGCTGACTTCATCATATCGGGCTCTTCTAAGTTTTTTTAGTAATCCTCTTTTTTGGACCTTGTTCGGGTCTCTTTCAGGGATTACTTTTATAACTTTTATGTTTTAGGCCGACTTCATCATGTCGGACCCTTCTAAGTTATTTTAGTAATCCTCTTTTTTGGACCTTGTTCGGGTCTCTTTCAGGGATTACTTTTATAACTTTTATGTTTTGGGCCGACTTCATCATGTCGGGCCTTTCTAAGTTATTTTTGTAATCCTCTTTCTTGGACCTCGTTCAGGTCTCTTTCAGGGATTACTTTTATAACTTTTATGTTTTGGGCCGACTTCATCACGTCGGGCCCTTCTAAGTTATAGTAATCCTCTTTTATAGGGCTGGCCAGACCTCTTTCCAGGGATTTACTTTTATAACTTTGGTTTTGTGACTGATCCAACTTTTTTTACGTCGGCCAGTCTTTAAGTTATTTTTTAGCAATCCATTTATTTAAGACCTCGTCAGGTCCTTTGTATGGATCACTTCGATAACTTCTTGCATTATTCTGTTTTCATCTTTGCCGATTTTGTAGGGATTGGGCTTAATCCTCGTTTGGTTGACCTTTGATGAATTTGGTTTTCATCTTCGCTGGTCTTTATCGTGATCGTGCAGTAAATTTGATTTTCACTTTTTGCCGATCTGTAGCTTTATAATCGGGCGATGAATTTTTAGTGTTTCAGATTAATGCGTCTTGAAAATTTGTAGGAAATCTAAAAAACTTTATTCAAGAGAAAATGCAGATATATACATGTTAGGGTTTTATCCCTCTAAGTCGGGCAACTTGTATATCCTTGGTTTGGCACCTCATTAAAAAACCTTTTCAGGAAAAAGAGTGTGCCTTGTCCTAAGATCCTTTATCACCCCTAACTATAGTACCTTCTTAGGTTGCAGGTGTGCCATGACCTAGGAAGCTTTCGCCCATCGAGTTCGGATAGTCTGTAGTAGCCCTTTCCAAGTACTTATATGACTCTGGTGCACGAAATTGCGATCATCAACAATGGCACCAAAGACTTGGTGCTCTCAAACGTGAATCACACTTTGTCACAACTTCGCACAACTAACCAGCAAGTGCACTGGGTCGTCTAAGTAATAAACCTTACGTGAGTAAGGGTCGATCCCATGGAGATTGTCGGCTTGAAGCAAGCTATAGTCACCTTGTAAATCTCAGTCAGGCGGATTCAGATGGTTATAGAAAATTGATAATTAAAACATAATTAAAATATAAACTAGGATAGAGATACTTATGTAATTCATTGGTGTGAATTTCAGATAAGCGTATAGAGATGCTTTCGTTCCTCCTGAACCTCTGCTTTCCTGTTGTCTTCATCCGATCATTCCTACTTCCTTCCATGGCAAGCTTATGTAGGGCATCACCGTTGTCAATGGCTACATCCCATCATCTCAGTGAAAATGGTCCGAAATGCACTGTCACTGCACGGCTATTCATCTGTCGGTTATCGATCATACTGGAATAGGATTCAGTCATCCTTTTGTGTCTATCACTACGCCCAGCACTCGCGAGTTTGAAGCTCGTCACAGCCATCCCTTCTCGGATCCTACTCGGAATACCACAGACAAGGTTTAGACTTTCCGGATCTCAAGAATGGCCGCCAATAATTCTAGCCTATACCACGAAGACTCTGATCTCATGGAATGGAAGGCTCAGTTGTCAGGCGAGGCAACCATGCGTCATGAACCAGAAGGCTAAGAGATATGCACTTAAGCGATTGCAAGTAGAACGGAGGTGGTTGTCAGGCACGCGTTCATGGGTGAGAATGATGATGAGTGTCACGGATCATCACCTTCCTCAGGTTGAAGAACAAGTGTATATCTTAGATAAGAAATAGGCTTGAGTTGAATAGAAAAACAATAGTACTTTGCATTAATTCATGAGGAACAGCAGAGCTCCACACCTTAATCTATGGTGTGTAGAAACTCTACCGTTGAAAATACATAACAACAAGGTCCAGGCATGGCCGAGAGGCCAGCCTCCATGATCTCAGAACTAAACGTCCAAATATGTTCCAAAAGATGTAAAGACAATAGTAAAAAGTGCTATTTATACTAAACTAGTTACTAGGGTTTACAGAAATGAGTAAATGATACAGAAATCCACTTTTGGGGCCCACTTGGTGTGTGCTTGGGCTGAGCATTGAAGATTTCACGTGTAGAGGTCTTCCTTGGAGTTAAACGCCTGTTTCTGGCGTTTAACTCTGCTTTGCAACCTGTTTCTGGCGTTTAACTCTAGAATAGGGCAGAGAGCTGACGTTGAACGCCAGTTTGCGTCATCTAAACTCGAGAAAAGTATGGACTATTATATATTTCTAGAAAGCCCTGGATGTCTACTTTCTAACGCAATTGAGAGCGTGCCATTTGGAGTCCTGTAGCTCTAGAAAATTTACTTTGAGTGTAGGGAGGTCAGAATCCAATAGCATCTGCAGTCCTTCTTCAGCCTCTGAATCTGATTTTTGCTCAAGTCCCTCAATTTCAGCCAGAAAATACCTGAAATCATAGAAAAATACACAAACTCATAGTAAAGTCCAGAAATATGATATTTATTTAAAAACTAATAAAAATATACTAAAAACTAACTAAATCATACTAAAAACTATGTAAAAATAATGCCAAAAAGCGTATAAATTATCCGTTCATTAGACTCGGTAGGGTCCTTTCCAGTTTGCTGCCAGCTTTTCTTCTCCAGGTCGAGTTGTTCCGATATCATTTCAGATTAGGATGAGGTCGTTCTCAGCAAAACCTCGCAGCACTACCTTTTGATTGTATCTTGAAGCCATTCGACGTTTTAATGCCTCTTCCCTGATCCGAGCTCTTTCTTGGACTTCCAGAAGTAGGTCGAGTTCTTCCCTTTGAATTTGGGAGTTGGATTTTTCATTATAGTGGATCACTCTAGGCAACCCTTCTTCAATCTCCATTGGGATCATTGCCTCCATTCCGTACGCTAATCGGAAGGGTGATTCCTTTGTGGTGGAATGTGGCGTTGTTCGATATGCCCATAGAACTTGTGGGAGCTCTTCAGCCCAGGCTCCTTTTGCATCCTGTAATCTCCGTTTTAGCCCAGTCAATATGACTTTGTTAGCAGCTTCGGCTTGTCCATTGGCTTGGGGATGTTCTACGGAAGTGAACTGGTGTTTTATGTTCAAGTCGGCCACTAACTTTCTGAAGCCTGCATCTGTGAATTGGGTGCCATTGTATGTGGTGATGACGTATGGAACCCCGAACCTTGTGACATTGTTCCTATATAGGAATTTTCGACTTCTTTGAGCCGTGGCGTTAGCTAGGGGTTCTGCCTCGATCTATTTTGTGAAATAGTCTACCCCTACTATGAGGAATTTAACTTGTCCCGATCCCTGAGGGAAGGGTTCGAGAAGGTCGAGTCCCCATTTTGCGAATGGCCAAGGTGAGATCACGCTGATGAGTTTCTCTGGCGGGGAGATGTGGAAGTTGGAATGTTTCTGACATGGTGGACATGTCTTTACGAACTCTGTGGCTCCTTTTGTAGAGTTGGCCAATAGAATCCGGCCCGAAGTACTTTTTTGGTAAGTGCCTGCGCTTCGAGATGATTGCCACAGATGCCACTGTGTACTTCTTCTAAAACTTCCTTTGTGTTGGAGGTCGGTACACATTTTAACAATGGTATTGAAATTCCTCTTTTGTACAGAGTATTGTTTATGATAGTGTAGTATTATGCCTCCATTTTTAACCTCTTTGCCTCCTTCTTATCTGTGGGGAGTGTTTCTATTTTGAGGTAGTTAATTATGGGGGTCATCCATCCTTGATCCGGATTTGTTATGGCTAAGACTTTTTCTTCTTTCGAGATTGACGGGTTCTGGAGCATTTCTTGGATGAGGCTTCTATTGTTGCCCCCTAGTTTGGTACTGGCTAGTTTTGAGAGTGCGTCAGCTCGGGCATTCTGTTTTCGGGGTATATGGCGGACCTCATATTCCCTGAGTTGTCCGAGTTATTCCCTGGTTTTGTCTAGGTACTTTTTCATGGTGGGATCTTTGGCTTGGTAGCTCCCTGTTATTTGCGAAGTGACTACTTGTGAGTCGCTGAAGATGATAAGCTTTTGAGCTCCCACCTCCCTAGCTAGTTTCAAACCAGCTAGTAGCGCCTCATATTCAGCTTGGTTGTTTGAGGCAGGGAACCCAAATTTGAGAAAAAGTTATATTTGGGTTCCCTGGTCGCTTTCTATTATCATACCCGCGCCGCTTCCAGTTTTATTTGAGGAACCATCTACATAGAGATTCTATTCTGTAGGGATTTCTGGGGTGTCTGTAAATTTTACGATGAAGTCGGCCAGGTATTGTGATTTGATGGCTGTCCGAGCTTCATATTGAAGGTCGAATTCAGACAACTCGACTGCCCATTGCAAGATTCTGCCTGCTAAGTCTATTTTCTGCAAAATCCCTTTTATGGGTTGGTTGGTTTGAACACTAATGGTGTGAGCTTGGAAATACGGACGCAGTCGTCGAGATGTTAGTATGAGAGCGTAGGTGAATTTTTTTTATCCTTTGGTAGTTCAGCTCGGATCCTTGTAATGCTTTGCTGATAAAATATACAGGTTGTTGCCCACTGTCGTTTTCTCGGACTAATTCTGAGGCTACTGCCCGACTTCCTACTGCGAGGTATAATATAAGTGGTTCTCCTTCCAATAGCCGAGATAGGATAGGTGGCTGTTCCAGGAATCTTTTTAAATCTTGGAATGCCTGCTCGCACTCTATTGTCCATTCAAACTTCTTTCCCTTCCTTAGAGTAGCATAGAAGGGGAGAGATCTTATTGCTGATCTCGCTAGAAATCTGGACAAGGCTGCCAATCTTCCATTGAGCTGTTGTACCTCTTTTACGCAAGTCGGGCTCTTCATATCGAGTATGGCCTGGTATTTATCCAGGTTTTCCTCGATTTCTCTTTGTGTGAGCATAAAACCCAAGAATTTATCAGCTTCTACTGCGAAGGTGCACTTTACAGGATTAAGTTGCATGCCATGCCTCCTTATAGTGTCGAATACTTGGGTGAGATCGGATAGTAACGACTCTTCACTTTGTGTCTTTATTAACATGTCGTCCACATAGACTTCCATGATTTTTCTGATGTGATCCGTAAAGACCTTATTCATCAATCTCTGGTAAGTAGCTCCTGCGTTTTTAAGTCTAAAAGGCATGACGATGTAGCAGTAGTTTGCTTTTGGGGTTAAGAATGAAGTTTTTTCTTAGTCGGGCGGGTACATTGGAATTTGATTGTATCCCGAATATGCATCTATAAATAAGAGGTATTTGAATCCGGAGGAGGCATCCAC
>NC_029785.2:23001768-23071344 GCF_000816755.2 Arachis ipaensis
CGTCGATACTTAGGAGTGGATAAGGATCTTTTGGGTAGGCTTTATTGAGATCAATGTAATCGGTGCACATTCGCCACTTTCCATTCGATTTTTTCACCAAGACGACGTTAGCTAGCCATAGTGGGTACTTGACTTCTCTTATGAATCCTTCCTCCAATAGAGCTTGTACCTGCTCTTCCACAGCTTGGGATCGTTCTGGCCAGAGCTTTCTGCGTCTCTATTGTACTGGCCGAGATCCTGGGTAGACTGCTAGCTTGTGGCACATTAATTTGGGGTCTATGCCTGGCATGTCTGCAGCCTTCCATGTAAAGAGGTTGATGTTATCTCGTAAGAACTGTACGAGTGATTCTTTTGTTTCTCCTTTTATGATTGTACCGATATTGGTTGTTTTGTCCGGGGTGTCTCTGATCTGGACTTTTTCTACTTCACCTTCGGGTTGTGGGCAGAGTTCTTCCCGCCTCTGAACTCCACCAAGTTTGATGGTGTGGAATTCTTCTCCTCTGCCTCTGAGGTTTAGACTTTCGTTGTAACAGTGGCGCACCGTCTTCTGGTCTGCTTTTATTGTAGCTATCCCTTCTGTAGTTGAGAACTTCATGCATAGATGTGGGGTCGAGACTACTGCACCGAGCTGATTTAATGTTTTCCGACCTATTAAGGCGTTGTAGGCTGAACTCACGTTGACCACGATGTAGTCTATCTTGAGTGTTCTTGACTGGTTTCCTTTTTCGAAGGTCGTGTGTAGTAAGATGTATCCAAGAGGTTGAACTGGAGTGTCTCCCAGTCCGAACAGGCTGTTTGGATATGCTCTGAGTTATTTTTCTTCCAAGCCGAGTTTGTCGAAGGCCGTTTTAAACAAGATATCGACAGAGCTTCCTTGATCTACCAGCGTGTGGTGGAAATTTGCGTTTGCCAGTATAATAGTGATGACCATGGGATCATCATGTCCTGAGATGATACCTGTTCCGAGGGTTACCTGAAACTGTAGACCGATCTCGGATGAGATCTTCTGTACTGGTCGGAAATGACGTGTCCGGCTGGCTGGTGGTAGCCGGAGCTGTTGTGTCCGACTTGTTGGACTGGCTGCACTTCTGATCCTTGGTCACCGGAGGGTGGGGGAAACCTGCAAGAGACTCCGATGCTTAAGTTAGCATGGGTATTAAGCAGGTTTATTGTAGAATCAGAGTATGAGTTATACCTGGGTGCTCCAGTGTATTTATAATGGTTGTAGAGTGACCTTTCTAGATAAGATAAGTTAGTTATCTTATCTTATCTTTATCTTTGAGTTGAGGTTAGCTTATCTTCAAGGAAACCGACCTTATCTCTACAGGCTTGGACGGCATGTGGATTTGGGTCGTGTTCCTCTATTTGGGCCCTTTATTGGGCTTTCCTATCAATTTGGTCGACCTCTTTGAGAAGAGGTCGGATAGCCTGACCTGAAGAGGTCGGTCGCTTTGTCACTGAACATCTCGGGTCGGATAGCTCGGCCCAGGGTGTGAACAGTGCCCCTGCTCGAGCTCGGTCTTCTGCTTTGAGGTCGAGTCCTTGACGTCGATCTTTCTCTAGTGAAGCAGAACTCGAGCATTTTGTCGATTCCTTTCTTTGTAGAACCTTTTTGAATGTGGAACGCTTTCCTCTAAGAGGGCGCACTTTTATATCAGCGCTTTGGCTTTGGGAATATGCAAAGCTTTAAATACCTTCATTAATTGGTTTTGATTGCCCATTTCTTTGGCTTTTATTTTCGAAATTCACGATCAAAAAATGGTTTCTCTTCTTCGTCTTTCTTTGTAACTTCTCCCTTCACTCTCTCACTTTCTGTTTTCACCTGCATTTTGCCTCAGCATCATTTTGGCAATTCTCTGGGTGATTCCATCTTTCCATCTTCAATCTCCTTTGAAGCTTCTTTCTCTGTTCAGGTTGGTTTTTCTTCCTTTCTCACGTCATTTTCCTATCTGGTTTTGAGAAAGTTTTGATTTTGTTTGGAGAAAGTTTGGATCTTTCTGCTTTTGCTGTGCCTGATTGCTGTTGTAATGTGTGTTTTGGGAGTTTCTTCGCCCTTTTGCATGAACCTTTTTGTCTTTCCTGTTGCTTGATGTTCTTAAGGCTTTTGCATGTTATCACCGTTTCTGTTTGTGCCTTTGATGATGATTTTGTTTGATTCTGAAAAAAGGTTGTGCCTTTGACGATTTCTGTTTGGCGTGTTTGATGTTGTCGATGCTTTTTGCTGATAGACTGTAAAAAGATAGTGGCTTTGATGAACTTTTTGTGTTTTGACTTTCTGGAATGTTTGTGATTTGACTTTTCTTGTTTGAGAGATGGACGTAAACTGTAGATTTTTCCTGAATCCTTGCTTTGTTATTGCCTCCAAAGGATGCCCCAGGGCTTTGGTTTGAGTCTTGGGGTTTTCCTTTTCTGTTTGTTCTTGTGTATCTTATTAGTCGAGTTGTTTTGCCCCTCGTCTGAGATGTTTTTTAGTAATCCAATCTTCTTTTCTTATTCTAGGATTAGTTGGCCTCATGTCTTCTCGTCATAACATTGTAGAGATGTCTTCTAAAGTTTCCGAAGGGATGTCCGATTGGCTGGACTCCCTTGTCTTAATGTGTGTCTCTATTGTGAATGCTGAGTTTTGTGTAGAGCTGAGGAAACGTCATAGGGTTTCTGGTGGTGGTGCCCGAAAGAGAGATTATGAGCTTGTGGCGCCCGACTCTGACGAGAGGGTTTGCTTTCCTACTTCTATCGAGGGGGAGCGTCCCTTTTTCTACGCCTATGAATATTTCTTCAGCCAGTTGGACATTACTTTCCTTTTACTGCTTTCGAGACCGACTTATTGTGGTCGTGTAATATTGCCCCATCCCAGCTTCATCTGAATTCCTGGGGTTTTATCAAGATTTTTCAGCTGCTTTGCCAAGAGTTAGGCATAACACCTTCTCAGACTCTTTTCCTCTATCTTTTTGTTTCTGCCAAGCCCGGAGGGTCTTCCAAAAAGAAAGCTTCCTGGGTTTCTTTCAGGTCGGCCCAGGGGCATAAAGTTTTTGCCATGTACGATAAGTCTTTTAAAGATTTTAAGAATTATTTCTTCCGAGTCCGTGCTGTTGAGGGGGCCCGCCCCTTTTTTCTTGATGAAAATGATGAGCCTGCCTTTCCTCTAGAATGGCAAAAGAATGTGAGAGTGTCTTGCTATACATGGGAGATGCTTGACGAGGTTGAGCAGGCTTTTGTAATTGTTCTTGAAGATTTATGGGGGGAACCACCCCATCTTGATACGAAAAGATTTTTGAGTGATCCATCTTTGATTCGAACTGCTTTGGGTACTGTCTGACTTGTTTCTATACTTGCTTTTTAGTTTTGCTTCTTCTTTTTGTGATTGTAACCCATTGCTGTGGTCGATTCTGTATTTTCAGAAATGTCAAAAAACAACGATTCCATGAAGGCCTACAAGAAAGCAAAGAAGGCTGCAGCTGCTCAAAATATCTCGGCCAAGGTGGTGGAAGAGGGATCTTCCCAAGTTCTGGTGAAGCCGCCCGTGTCGAGTTCTCCTGGCCCGAGGAGGGTAATTCCCACTCCTAGGGTTCGCCTGGCCGAGCCTCCACAATCTTTCGCTGCTACTTCTGGTGCTCCTCCTAATAAGAAACAAAAAATAATTGAGCCTTTCAACCTTGATGCCCCTGATTTTGACGCGGTCGAGTTCGTAGATCAGCAGATCGGTCCATACGGTGTCCTCCCTATGGATGATGTATCACTTCTTCATCATTTGGACTTTATAACTCGGAGTAGTGTAAAATGGCACATATGGGAGTTGCCTTGTACCGAACGGCTCAAAATCTTCCTCTCCATGCCACCAAAGCCTTCATGGAGGAGGCAAAACAGGAATTCGACTGGATGAAGGGCTTGAAAGAGGAGCTTGAGGTGAAAGTAGCCAAACTGGAGAAGGATCTAGAGAACGAAAAGGATAGCTCTCTTGTCCTGGCGGCTTCTGTGAGATTGGCCAAGGACACTACGTTGAGGCATAAAGATAGTTATGTCACATCTTATCGGGAGGTGATACGTCTGAGGGAGGACTTGGAGTCTACCCGAGTTGACTATTCCGAGCTCCAAGGTCACCTTGTCGGTAGCGTAAACGCTGCTTATGATAATTTGAAGGAGTAGGTTCAAGTTCTCGCTCCTGAGGTTGATCTTACTCATTTTAGCTTGGACAACATTGTGAGGGATGGTAAGATTGTCCCCGACGACCAAGATGATGATGTTGATCCTCCCTCTGCGCCTGCTGTTAAAGTGTCGACCTCTATAGTTCCTCCTGCTGGGATTGCTCGTCCAGAATTAGATCCTGATTGTCAAATTCTGAATAGGGACGACGGTACGGTGGATGCAGTGCCTCTCCAAGCTCGCCCTCCTTCACCCCAGGTTGATGCTACCGAGAAGGCTCCCGATCTTAGCTGATTTTTCTTGGGTGTTTGTGTAGATAGCCCGACTTGTGGGCTTTTTTAAACTCTTTATTCTGTAATTTGAATATTTTGCTGACTGTTGACACTCCTTCTGGTTGCTTGATTAGCAACTTTTATTTTGAAAAAACAACAAGTAGCTTTTAAGCTTTGGGCCTGACCCTGAAGCTTGTTTATAATATTGTATTTTGTATCATGCTTGTTTGCACTTGTCTTGGCACCTTTCTGGGTTTTGAGAATGCTGAAGCCTTGCTGCTCGGCCTCTTTAGATTGCTTTGTACTTATTGCTTGTAGCTTGGATCCTTTGTGGATGTGTGGATCCAACTCGTGTTTCGGTTTTCTGGCTCTTACTTGTATTTATTTCTGGCCATCCATAACCGATTTCTTTACGTTGGTCCTCTTTCTAGTTATTTTTGTAGTCCTCTTTTTTGGACCTTTGTCAGGTCTCTTTCAGGGACTACTTTTATAACTTGTCTGTTGTAGGAGACCGACTTCTTTGCGTTGTCATTTTCTAAGTTATTTTTGTAATCCTCTTTTTTGGACCTTTGTCAGGTCTCTTTTAGGGACTACTTTTATAACTTGTTTGTTGTAGGAGACCGACTTCTTTATGTCGATCTCTTCTAAGTTATTTTGTAATCCTCTTTCTTGGACCTTTGTCAGGTCTCTTTCAGGGATTACTTTTATAACTTGTCCGTTGTAGGAGACCGACTTCTTTGTGTCGATCTCTTCTAAGTTATTTTGTAATCCTCTTTCTTGGATCTTTGTCAGGTCTCTTTCAGGGATTACTTTTATAACTTGTCCGTTGTAGGAGACCGACTTCTTTACGTTATCCTTTTCTAAGTTATTTTTGTAATCCTCTTTTTTGGACCTTTGTCAGGTCTCTTTCAGGGACTACTTTTATAACTTGTTTGTTGTAGGAGACCGAATTCTTTATGTCGATCTCTTCTAAGTTATTTTGTAATCCTCTTTCTTGGACCTTTGTCAGGTCTCTTTCAGGGATTACTTTTATAACTTATTTTTCGTAGGAGACCGACTTCGTCATGTCGATCTCTTCTAAGTTATAGCAATTCCTCTTTTATAAGGTTGGCCAGACCTCTTTCCAGGGATTTGCTGATAACTTGGGTTGACTTGGTCTAACTTTTTAACATCGGCCAGTCTTTAAGTTATTATTTATCAATCCATAAGACCTCGTCAGGTTCTTTTTCCGGATCACTTTCGATAACTTCTTGCATTATTCTGTGTTCATCTTGCCGATTTGTAGAAGGTGGTTTCTATCTTTGTTTGGTTGACCTTTAGATGAATCGCATTTTCATCTCTATTGGTCTTTATCGTGATCGTGCAGTGAATCTGTTTTTCACTTTTCTGCCGATCTGTTGCTTTATAATCAGACGGTGAATGCTTCAGATTAATGCGTCTTTAAAATTTGTAGAATATCTAAAATATGTTTTATTTAAAAGAAAGTGCAAATATATACATGTGGGAGTTTTTTCATCCCTTTAAGTCGGATAATTTCTGAATCTCAACTTGGTGCCTCATTAAAAAACCTTTTCAGGAAAAAGAGTGCATCCTATGATGAGATCTTTTACCTTCTCTAGCTATAGTACCTTCTTAGGTTGCAGGCGTGCCATGATCTGGGAAGCTCTCGTCCCTCGAGTTCGGACAATCTGTAGTAGCCCTTCCCAAGTACTTCTATGACTCGGTAGGGTCCTTTCCAGCCTGCTGCCATCTTTTCTTCTCCGGGTCGAGTTGTTCCAATATCATTTCGGATTAGGATGAGATCATTCTCAGCGAAACCTCTCGGTACTACCTTTTGATTATATCTGGAAGCCATTCGACGTTTTAGTGCTTCTTCCCTGATCCGATCTTTTTCTTGGATTTCAAGAAGTAGGTCGAGCTCTTCCCTTTGAAGTTGGCAGTTGGCTTCCTCATTGTAATGAACCACTCTAGGCGACCTTTCCACGACCTCTAATGGGATCATTGCCTCCACTCCGTATGCTAGTCGAAATGGTGATTCGTTTGTGGTGGAATATGGCGTTGTTCGATATGCCAATAGGACTTATGGAAGTTCTTCGGCCCAAGCTCCCTTTGCATCTTGCAGTCTCCATTTCAGCCCAGCCAATATGACTTTGTTAGCCGCTTCGGCTTGTCCATTGGCTTGGGGATGTTCAACGGAGGTGAACTGGTGTTTTATATTTAAGTCGGCTACTAACTTTCTGAAGCTCGCATCTGTGAATTGGGTGCCATTGTCTGTAGTGATGGAATATGGAACCCCAAACCTTGTGATAAAATTCCTATATATGAATTTCCAGCTCCTTTGAGCAGTGGCGTTGGCTAGGGACTCTGCTTCGATCCACTTTGTGAAATAGTCTACCCCGACTATAAGAAATTTAACTTGTCCCGATCCCTGGGGAAAGGGTCCGAGAAGATCGAGTCCCCATTTTGCAAATGGCCAAGGCGATGTTATGCTGATGAGCTCTTCTGGCGAGGCGATGTGAAAGTTGGCATGTTTCTAGCATGGTGGGCATGTCCTTACAAACTCTGTAGCTTCCTTTTGTAGAGTTGGCCAATAAAATCCCGCCCGGAGTACTTTTTTGGTGAGAGCTTGTGCTCCGAGATGATTACTACAAATGCCACTGTGTACTTCCTCTAAAACTTCCCTTGTGTTGGTGGTCAACACACATTTTAGTAGTGGTATTGAAATCCCTCTTTTATATAGGGTGTTGTTTATGATGGTGTAGTACTGAGCCTCCCGTTTTAACCTCTTTGCCTCCTTCTCATTTGTCGGGAGTGTTTCTGTTTTGAGGTAATTAATTATGGGGGTCATCCATCCTTGATCCTGACTTGTTATAGCTAGGACTTTTTCCTCTTCCGAGATTGATGGATTCTGCAGCATTTCCTGGATGAGGCTTGATAAACCCATATTTCATGAGTTCTTTTGTGCTTAATTTGAGTGATTTATTCAATCCTCCACCAACTTATTCATATTAACTGCATGGTTTTAATTTCCCTTCCTTATTATGTCATATTGTGAAAAACATGTTTCCTAAGCTTTAAAAATTAATTATTTTAATTACCTTTATTTCCATTCGATGCCGTGATTAGTGCGTTGAGTAGTTTCAGATTTTCTAAGGCAGAATGACTTAAAGGATGGAAAAGGAAACATATAAAATGGAAGGAGAAAGCAAAACGGAGCTTTAAGGAAACTGGTATCCACGCGATCGCATGGATGACGCGATCGCGTGCCAGAAGCGAAGATACAGCGACGCGGCCGCATGACAGACGCGACCGCGTGGCAAGGAAAAGCTCCGAATGACGCGATCGCATGACCCACGCGGACGTGTGACAGAGGCCACGTATCAGAATTTACAAAATGCACCCCCAGCGATTTCTGAAGCCCTTTTTGGCCCAGATCCAAGTACAGACAGCATAGACCAGATGTTATAAAGTGTGGGAATGCACCCATTCAAAGAGAACTCGCATATTTTACTTTTCAATGATTTAGATTTAGTTGAGAGGGAGATCTTCTCCTTTCTCTCTCTTTTAGGATTAGGATTTCTTCTTGCTTTAAGAGTGACTCTCAATCCAGGTTTTACGTTCCTTTGTTTTAGCTTCCTTTTACTTTTATTTATTCCAGCACTTGAATTGATCAGTGAATTTATGAATTTCATCCATGTTATAGATTGTTATCTGAATTAATAATATTTGAGGTATTTTCAGTTTATGATTGTTCTCTTTGATTTAAGTTACCATTGCTTCCTATCTAAGGATATTTTTATTATTCCAGCAATTTTACTTTTTCCCCTTTTGGTCCTGGTTAAGAATTCAGTAACTCAACAATTATTAAACTCAACATAATTGATAATCGTTATCTTGCTAATTGAGCTGAACTTAAGTAATCCCTACCTTTTCTTAGGAAATAAATAGGATTCAAAGGTCAATTTAATTAGTCCCTTGACTTTCCGTTGCCCTAGTACAGGTTGATCAAGTAGAGTTTAGATTCAACTTTCATTATAGTTGAGAGAGATAACTGCGTTGGACCTCCAATTTCTCTTACCTTGCCAAAAGTCTATTTTACAGTATTTATTTACTTTAATTGCCATTTACCTTACTTGTCATTCAAATTACTTGCCTCTCATCTTCTAAACCCCGATTACAACCTTTATAGCCAATAATAAGAACATACTTCCTCGCAGTTCCTTGAGAAGACGACCCGAGGTTTGAATACTTGGTTAACAATTTTTAAAGTGGTTTGTTACTTGTGACACCCAAAACGTTTGTACGTTGGGATTTTTGTCGGTTTAGAGACTATATCTACAACGCAACTGTTTCTATGAATCTCTTTACTGGTAAAAAAACTTAACATCAAAATGGCGCCGTTGCCGGAAAACTACTAACGTGTGCCTTATTATTGGTCATTGTAAATATTTTTCTTTTGCTTGTTTATTTATTTTTGTTTTTCCTTTTTATCTTTATTTGCTACTATGAACTCTCACCCCTCTCGCTTTGAGTTTGGTTCTAATATTGTTAAAGGAAATAGAAGTTACAGCAGGAACGCGCATCAAGGTCAGACCAATCAAGGATGGATGAAACCAAGAGGATCTAATCAACCCTTTTGGCAGCAACACCCTCCGAGATATCCTGGACAAAGACCATTCTACAGTGCATACTCAGCTGAAAGACATGGTGGACAACCTTGTAACTACCAACAAGCCCCACCCCGTGCATGTAAACCATCCTTTCAACATAACCTCGAACCACTACACTCACAAGCTTCTCTTCACCATTTGCCACCATATGATCCTTCCTTACCCCAATACCAATCCGATCGCTCCCAATCACCACCACTTTCCTTTGTATCATGTCCAAGTCCAGCAACCCAAGAAGCGGAGGATCACCTAAGGGAAACAGTAATTAAATTTCAAACAACCATTCAACAACTGGGGCAAGCAATGATTCAATGGGCTTCTAGGCGTTCAAATACACAAGGATTAGTTACAGCCCTATGTGGACAGCTCAATGAAGAGCAGAGCATGAAGGAATTGCCAGAAACTCCAGTGGACAAGACAGAGCATGAATTTGTACTAGAACAATTAGAAGAAGCTGTCATTGTTCAAGAAGAAGAGTTGGTTGAAGACCTGGGAGATGCTGAACTTCCATGGGAATCCAGAATTAAGGAAAACTCTGTCCAGGATGCTACAGTTGATGTTAAGGAGGATATTGTACAATCTCCAAGGCAAGTCGTTTATGAAGAATCAGACGGAATAATCCAAGAAGCAAATTCCCTTAATGATGATAGTCACAAGTCTAGCTCTCTTGGTGATGAACTTGCATCCGCAAGTGAATTCTCTGAGATCGAAGAATCTTCCCCAAGTGAATATGAAGATGATGTGGAGGTCGATTTCTCTCAACCTCCAATCTATGACTCAAGTGATAAGGAAGACACAGAAGACTTTGACCAGGACACAGATACAATTGAAGATCCTTGCAAAGAAGTGGAGAAATTCACAGAAGAGCACAAGGAAACGGAACTTGCAGAACCACCAAAAACACCTATCTCAAGGCCATTACCACCTAATACAAGCTTCAAGTGGGTACAATCCTTGACTTATAACTTTACTCATTCACTTGAATATGGTTTGCTTGAAACAGATGGCCAGCTTAGAGCTCTCTGTGGCTTTAAGAGTAAGAGGGAAATGGCTCGTACTCAGAGCTGGTGCACACGGTTCAATAAGGTTCCACGCTTCACCTCGAAGTTTCAATTTATTTCTTGTTAATTGCTTTCATTTTTTCCTTTTTCATTTTAATTTATTAAACCTGGAATCATGCATAGTATTCATGTTAATCATTGCATTCTGCATTTTTCATGCATATATATATATAAATATAAAAAAAAGGGGTGCACGACGCGACCGCATGCCCCATACGATCGCGTCATATTGCGAGAAACACCACCCACGCGACCGCGTGACCCACGCGGCCGCGTGATATATATATCGGCGTAAGGATCCAACGAATAGAAAGTTAGGCTGGAATCGTGCGGCCCTTGTGCGTTTCACACAAATTGGCCCACGCGATCGCATGCCCCATGCGATCGCGTCACTTGCACAATACCAATCCCACGCGATTGCGTGAGCGACGCGATCGCGTCGCATGGATTGTACATCACCCCAAAAGGAGACAGAGAGTTGCGCTAAAACAGTGCTGGAGTCGTGCGTTTAGCACGAATTCCGGCGACGCGATCGCGCGACCCACGCGATCGCGTCACTCTTCTTTCCCCCCTCTCATGCGATCACGCGCCCCACGCGATCGCGTCACTCCCATTTTCACCCCAAACATGCGACCGCGTTCCCCACGCGGCCGCGTGGATTCGAAAGTATAACCCCCCCAGCCACGCGAACCCTATCAGTCGCGCAGCCCCATTTAACATAAATTCAATCACATTTCATTTACTCATTTTCCTTATTCTAATTCTCCCTTGACGCTTTGAGTTTCCTTTGTTTAATTACCTATTTGCTTTACTATTTTTATCCATATCCTGGTTTTCTGTTTTTCAGGATGTCTGACTCACAGAGGAAAGGTAAAGGCAAGGCTACTGGCAAGCGCAAGAGAGGAGATTCCTCCCAGTCTATCATTGCTCTAATGTACGATTCTTCATGGCGGGAGAAGAACTTCACACAGTAGGAAAAAGCTGACCAGCTGCTCCCTGCGACTGATCCTATAAAATTTGCAAACCGGTACTGTGAGCTGAAGTACCCGGCTTTTGCAAACTCCAGAAATCTATACCTGGAACAAACTCTGAAGATTCCAGAAGCACTCCAACAGTACACCACTGAGCAAATCAAGCAAAGGGGCTGGTTCTTTCTGGAAAGAACACTGACAGAGGTCAATTCATCTTGGGTACGGGAATTCTACTGCAACTACTATCTCACTACCCTAGATGCAGTAAACCTGAGAGGAAAACAAATTCTGGTCATTGAAGAGGCCTTAGAGGACATTCTCCGGCTCCCAGCCAAGTCCGATCAGCCTGATGGTTATTCAAAGGCTGAGGAGAACATGCGTCAGATGCAGTTTGATTGGGATGCCGTAAAGGCACGGATAGCTCTCGACCTGACAGTTTCTTGGGAGATGGGTCAGGACACTACCATGCCTAGAGGGATCAAGAGAGCATACTTAAACGATGAGGCTCGATTATGGCATCAGATCTTGAGTAATTATGTGATGCCGAGTACTCACGAGACGAAGATCCCGGATGCTATGATCACCCTCCTTTGGTGTGTGCTGGAGGGTAAGGACCTTTATCTGCCACGTTTCATTCGGCACTATATGGCTAGGGTCCACGTCCGAGGCACCCTCCCCTTTCCATATCTAGTTACACAGCTTGGCCGTCGAGCTGACGTGCCATGGGAGGCTGCCGATGAGAGACCACCAGCGGCGGATTGCAGGAAGATCATTCCGCGCAGCCGGAACTTCTTAGCCTTGGGCCACAGGCCACCACCATTCACTGCTACTGATGAGTCAGCCCCACCGTCTGCTGGACCCTCTTCCTCCACTGCTGCACCACCTACCCCTGCTACCACCACTGCACCTCCACCTGCCACAGAGCCCGTCTATCATCTGGTGCACTACTTGTTTCGACGACTTGACCAGATAGAGCGTCGCAACAAGCGGCGCTATGAGCACCTAAAGCTGATGATACGATCCGGTGACATCCCCTCCGAGACCAACACACCGTCCGAGGCATCTGAGGAGGAGGCGGATGCACCCGAGGTAGAGACCCATCCCCAGGAGGCAGCTCCAGCCGCACCATAGGCAGCGGTCCCACATCAGATTGAGGCTGCGGATCTTGAGATCCCGATCCAGTCAGCACCTCCTCCACAGCAGCCAGACTCCCAGCCTACCACCACTGAGACTCCAGCTACCATCCCTCCCAGTAATGACACTCCTTCACACCAGGCTTGATTGAGCATCGGGGACGATGCTTCCTTTTAAGTGTGGGGAGGTCGCCATCTCTGCGTTTATTTTGGTGAACCACTACATACTTTTCTTTTATTTTGGATATTTTTTTGTATTTTTCTCTTTTTCTTTTACTGTTATTTTCTGAGTACTTATACATTGCTTTTATGTATTTTTACTCTATTTTCTGCATTTTGCATCTTTAGTTCATATTTTAGCCATTTAGTTTATTTTAGTTATTTAGTTTAGCTTGCAATTCTGATTTATTAGTGGATTAATTAGTATAGTTTACCCTTTTTAGCATAAGATAGTATAGTTTAAATTGAAAAATATAAAAAGGAAGTAAGCTAGAAAATTGAACATATCAGATTTAAATTCATAAACCTTGTATATAGCATTACATGATGTAGTTAAGCTGACAACATTTCATCAAGGAGGAACATTAAAACTTTAAAAGCTACCCTAAATAATTTTTTTATGAGAATAATGGGAATTTTTAACTAAACCTGCATACAATATATAAATGATATATGATGCTTGAGTTAGAGAACACACAGCCTGTGAGTCTTGAGCTTAAATTGTATGGTTGCATTCAAACCATAATTTCATTTCTGTGTGTTTCATTTCTTTTTATTCTGATGTTCTTTACTTTGCTTTAATCTATATGTCCAATTATAGAATATAGAATGTAGATACATACCAAGAGAATGATTGAGGCCATCATTTGATTTTAGCTCACTTAACCCAAATTAGCCTACCTTTTACATCACCCTTGTTAGCCCCCTTGAGCCTTTTAAAACCCCTTTATTCTATTTTAGCCAAATTACTAGCCTTAAGCAGAAAAACAAAAGAAAATCCCAAGTGAATCCTTGATTAGTTTAAGATAGAAAATCATGAATAGAGTTAAATGTGGAAAACCTTTTGGGAACATGGATGATAGAAACAAAAGGTAGAAAAGTTAAAAGGAATAAAATAAAATTGGGAAGCATGCTCATGAGAAAATCTAAGTGATTCAATTACCATGTGCATTAAAAAAAAAAGAAGAGAAAGTTATTTTAAAATAGAGTGAATAAACCCAATAAACACTGAGTGACTAGAGGGTAAACACAAAATCCAGTGAGGGTTCTATAACTCATCAAAATATATCTGTGCTTATATTTACTAATTGTTTTGAAAGTTTGTACAATGTTTTCTTTCCCATCTCATTTGCTAAAATGCTTTATTATTTAAGGGTTGGCTATATATATATACATGACTCCTTGAGAATGTGAATTAACTTGACTACATGTAAGCTTTATATATGAGTGAATAAATTAGAGTTGCATGATGCATCATTCATTTAGGTAGTTGCATTTAAATTAGGTTGCATTGCATGACATTCCATCACTTTAACCTTAATTATTTACCTTGGATTTAGCATGAGGACATGCAACAGGTTGATCAAGTGGATTTAGATTCAACTTTCATTATAGTTGAGAGAGATAACTGCGTTGGACCTCCAATTTCTCTTACCTTGCCAAAAGTCTGTTTTACAGTATTTATTTACTTTAATTGCCATTTACCTTACTTGTCATTCAAATTACTTGCCTCTCATCTTCTAAACCCCGATTACAACCTTTATAGCCAATAATAAGAACATACTTCCTCGCAGTTTCTTGAGAAGACGACCCGAGGTTTGAATACTCGGTTAACAATTTTTAAAGGGGTTTGTTACTTGTGACACCCAAAATGTTTGTACGTTGGGATTTTTGTCGGTTTAGAGACTATATCTACAACGCAACTGTTTCTATGAATCTCTTTACTGGTAAAAAAACCTAACGTCAAGGCTTCTATTGTTGCCCCCTGGTTTGGTGCTGGCTAGTTTTGAGAGTGCATCAGCTCGGGCATTTTGTTCGCGAGGTATGTGGCAAATCTTATATTCCCCGAGTTGTCCAAGCTGTTCCTTGGTTTTATCCAAATACTTTTTCATGGTGGGATCTTTGGCTTTGTAGCTCCCTGTTATTTGTGAGGTGACTACTTGTGAATCACTGAAGATGTTGAGTTTTTGAGCTCCAACCTCCTTAGCCAGCTTCAAACCAGCTAGTAACGCTTCATATTCCGCCTGGTTGTTTGAGGCCAGGAACCCAAATTTGAGGGAAAGCTCAACTTGGGTTCCTTGGTTGCTTTCTATTATCACACCTGCGCCGCTTCCAGTCTTATTTGAAGACCCCTCCACATAGAGATTCCATTCTGTGGGGGCTTCCAGGGTATCTGTGAATTCTGCAATGAAGTCGGCCAAGTATTGTGATTTGATGGCTGTCCAAGCTTCATATTGGAGGTCAAACTCGGATAACTCGACTACCCATTGTAAAATTCTGCCTGCTAGATCTATTTTCTGCAGTATCCCTTTTATGGGCTAGTCGGTCCGAACCTTAATGGTGTGAGCCTGGAAGTACAGACGAAGTCGTCGAGATGTCAGTATTAGAGTGTAGGCGAACTTTTCTATTTTTTGGTAGTTCAGCTCGGATCCCTGCAGCGCTTTACTAATGAAGTATACAGGTTGTTGCCCTTTGTCGTCCTCTCGAACCAGTGCTGAGGCTACTGCCTGACTTCCTACTGCAAGGTATAATACGAGTGATTCTTCCTCTCGTGGTCGAGTTAGGATAGGTGGTCGTCCCAGGAAATTTTTGAAGTCCTGGAAGGCTTGCTCACATTCCATTATCCATTCAAACTTCTTTCCTTTCCTCAAAGTGGCATAGAAGGAGAGAGATCTTATCACTGATCCCACTAAGAATCTGGATAAGGCTGCTAATCTCCCGTTGAGTTGTTGTACCTCTCTGACACAAGTTGGGCTCTTCATGTTGAGTATGGCCTGGCATTTGTCCGGATTCACTTCAATTCCTCTTTGTGTGAGCATGAAACCTAAGAATTTGCCCGCTTCTACTGCAAAGGTGCATTTTGCGGGATTGAGTCGCATGTCATGCTTCCTTATAGTGTCGAACACTTGAGCCAGGTCGGACAGTAATGTCTCTTCGCTTTGTGTCTTTATTAACATGTCGTCCACGTAGACTTCCATTATTTTTCCGATATGATCTGAAAAGACTTTATTCATTAGCCTTTGATACGTAGCTCCCGCATTCTTGAGACCGAAAGGCATCACAATGTAGCAGTAATTTACTTTTGGCGTTAAAAACGAGGTCTTTTCTTGATCTGGTGGATACATGGGGATTTGGTTGTATCTGGAATATGCATCCATAAATGAGAGGTATATATATCCGGATGAAGCATCTACCAGAGCGTCGATACTTGGGAGTGGGTAAGGATCTTTTGGGCAGGCTTTGTTGAGATTGGTGTAGTCGGTGCACATTCGCCATTTCCCATTTGATTTTTTCACCAAGACGATGTTAGCTAGTCATAGTGGGTACTTGACTTCTCTTATGAATCCTGCCTCCAGTAGTGCTTGTACCTATTCTTCCACAGCTTGGGATCGTTCTGGCCCAAGTTTTCTTCATCTCTGCTGTACTGGCTGAGATCCTGGATAGACCGCTAACTTGTGACTCATTAGCTTGGGGTCTATGCCTGGCATGTCTGCAGCTTTCCATGCGAAGAGATAGACATTATCTTGCAAGAACTGTACTAGTAATTCTTTTGCGTCTCCCTTCAGGATCGTGCCAATATTAGTTGTTTTGTCTGAGGTATCTCCGATTTGAACTTCCTCTATTTCTCCTTCGGGCTGTGGACGGAGTTCTTCTCGTCTCTAAACTCCACCAAACTCAATTGTATGGAACTCTTCTCCTCTGCCTCTAAGGTTTAGACTTTCGTTATAACAGCGGCGTGCCATCTTTTGATCTGCTTTTATTGTAGCTATCCCTTCTGTAGTTGGGAATTTCATGCATAGATGTGGAGTTGAGACTATTGCGCCGAGTTGATTTAGTATTGTCCGACCTATTAGGGCATTATAGGCTGAACTTACGTCGACCACGATGTAGTCTATCTTGAGTGTTCTGGATTGGTTCCCTTTTCCGAAGGTTGTATGTAGTGACACGTATCCCAGCGGTTGTACTGGGGTATCTCCCAGTCCGAACAGGCTGTTAAGGTATGCTCTAAGCTCCTTTTCTTCTAAGTCGAGCTTGTCGAAGGCAGTTTTGAATAAGATGTCGGCGGAGCTCCCTTGGTCTATTAATGTGCGGTGGAGATTGGCGTTTGCTAGTATGATAGTGATGACCATGGGTCGTCGTGTCCTGAGATGATACCGGATGCATCTTCTTTGGTGAATGTGATTGCAGGGATGTCGGGAGCTTCCTCCTTTCCTTCGACATGATATACTTCTTTGAGATATCTTTTGCGGGATGATTTGGAGATTCCTCCTCCTGCAAATCCTCCGTGTATCATATGGACATGTCTTTCTGGCGTACGAGGTGATCGCTCGATTCGTCCGACATCTTCATCCCTTCTTCTTTTTCTTTGATCATCATCTCGGGTGGCCAGAAACCGATCTAGTTTTCCTTCTCTTACTAATTTTTCTAAGATGTTTTTTAAGTCGAAGCATTCGTTGGTGGAATGCCCTCGGACTCAGTGATATTCACAGTATTCGTTCCGATTTCCTCCTCCTCTTTTGCCTTTGAGTGGTCGAGCTGGGGGTATCTTTTCCGTATGGCAGACTTCTTTGTAGACATCTACTAGGGATACCCTAAGAGGGGTGTAATTATTATATTTTTTAATTTTCTCCCCTTGTCGATCTTCCTTCTTTTTGGATTCTTTGTCTTTGTCTCGGTAGGAGAATCCAGATTTTGAGGTTTCTCCCAACCGAGAGTTTTCTTCCATGTTGATATATTTTTCCACTCGCTCCTGCACCTCATCCAGAGATGTGGGATATTTCTTCGATATAGATTGGCTGAAAGGTCCCTCTCGTAGGCCATTGATGAGGCCCATGATGGCGGCCTCTGTTGGCAAGCTTTGTATGTCTAGGCATGTTTTGTTGAATCTCTCCATGTAGTTGCAAAGACTTTCCCGATTTCCTTGCCTGATTCCTAGTAGACTGGGGGCGTGCTTGGCCTTGTCCTTTTGGATGGAGAATCTGGCCAGGAATTTTTTGGCTAAGTCGTTAAAGCTTGAGATGGACTTAGGAGGTAAGTTGTCGAACCATCTAATTGCTGTCTTCGTGAGGGTCGTTGGAAAAGCTTTGCAGTGAACAGCGTCCGAGGCGTCGGTG
This sequence comes from Arachis ipaensis, assembly GCF_000816755.2. Taxonomy (NCBI): domain Eukaryota; kingdom Viridiplantae; phylum Streptophyta; class Magnoliopsida; order Fabales; family Fabaceae; genus Arachis; species Arachis ipaensis. The sequence continues at coordinate 23,019,349 of NC_029785.2, forward strand.
AGGTACATTCTGCTTCTGAAGTTGCTGAGGTGATGGTTGGGATCTGTAGTGCCATCATACAGAGTCATATCCGGGAGTTTGAAGTCCTTAGGAATTTTAGTTTTCATGATGTCCCTAGTGAATGGATCTTGATCTTTGCGTGAATTGTCCTCAGGGGTGGTCCGAGTAGCCTTTGCTTTGAGATCGGCTTCGAGTTGTAGGATTTTATCTTCTAGCTCTCGGCGTCGCCTTATCTCTCTTTGTAGATCCTTGCCAACTTCTCGTTGATGCTGGCTTTCTTTTTCAAGTTACTTTAAATGATTTTGAAGTGCTTCTATTACTCCTGGATTTGATGAGTTTTTGTCTCTGTTAGATTCTGGAGTATCTTTTGGTGTAGCGTCCGCGTTTTTGTGTGGCGTTTTGTCCTCTAGATCTGAATCGTGGTCATTGTCATGGTCGTCCGCCATGGGGATGGGATGACTTCCAGGTTCCCTGGCAACGGCACCAATGTTCCGAGGGTTACCTGAAACTGTAGACCGATCTCGGATGAGATCTTCTGTATTGGTCGGAGATGATGTGTCTGGATGGCTGGTGGCGGCCAGAGCTGTTATGGTCGACCTTATCTCTACAGGCTTGGACGGCATGTGGATTTGGGTCGTGTTCCTCTATTTGGGCCCTTTATTGGGCTTTCCTGTCGATTTGGCCGACCTCTTTGAGAAGAGGTCGGATAGCCTGACCTGAAGAGGTCGGTCGCTTTGTCACTGAACATCTCGGGTCAGATAGCTCGGCCCAGGGTGTAAACAATACCGGATGCGTCTTCTTTGGTAAAAGTAATTGTGGGGATGTCGGGTGCTTCCTCCTTTTCCACGACATGATATACTTCTTTAAGATATCTTTTGCGAGATGATTTGGAGGTTCCTCCTCCTGCAAATCCTCCATGTATCATGTGGACGTGTCTTTCTGGTGTACGAGTTGATCGCTCTGTTCGTCCGACATCTTCGTCCCTTCTTCTTTTTCTTTGCTCATCAACTCGGGTGGCTAGGTATCGATCTAATTTTCCTTCTCTTACTAGTTTTTCTATGACATTTTTTAGGTCAAAGCATTCGTTGGTGGAATGTCCGCAGATTCGATGGTATTCGCAATATTCAATCCGATTTCCTCCTCCTTTTTTGCCTTTGAGTGGTCAAGCTAGGGGTATTTTTCAGTATGGCAAACTTCTCTGTAGACATCCACAAGGGACACCCGAAGAGGGGTGTAATTGTGGTATTTTTTATTTTTTCCCCATGTCGATATTCTTTCTTTTTGGACTCTTTATCCTTATCTCGAGAGGAGTAGGTGAATCCGGATTTTGAAGTCTCTCCTAGTCGAGAGTTCTCCTCCATGTTGATGTACTTCTCTGCTCATTCTTGCACTTCGTTCAGAGATGTGGGATGTTTCTTTGATATAGATTGGCTAAAAGGTCCCTCTCTCAAGCCATTGATGAGACCCATAATGGTGGCCTCTGTTGGTAGGCTTTATATGTCCAGACATGCTTTGTTGAATCTTTCCATGTAGCTAGGAAGACTTTCCCGTTCTCCTTATTTGATTCCTAATAGACTCGGGGTGTGCTTTGTTTTGTCTTTTTGGATGGAGAATATGGTCAGAAACTTCTTGGCTAAGTCGTCGAAGCTTGAGATGGACCTTGGGGGTAGATTGTCGAACCATCTAATTGCTGTCTTTGTTAAGGTAGTCGGGAAGGCTTTGCAGCGAACTGCATCTGAGGCATCGGTGAAGTACATTCTACTTCTGAAATTACTGAGATGATGGATGGGATATGCTGTGCCATCATACAAAGTCATGTCGGGAAGTTTGAAGTCTTTTAGGATTTTGGTCCTCATGATCTCTTTGGTGAATGGGTCTTAGTCCTTACAGGAGTCGTCTTCGTGTCCGGATCGAGTATTTTTGGCCTTGAGATCTACTTCGAGTTTTAGGAGCTTGTCCTCTAACTCGCGGCGTCGCCTAACTTCTCTTCGTAGGTCTCTCTCAGCTTCTTGTTGATCCTCCACCTCTTTTCCTAGTTGCTTTAAGCGATCTTGAAGTGCCTCCACTGCTCCCATATTTGGTGAGTCGTTATTTTTGTTAGGTTGAGAGGTATCTTTTGGTGTAGTATCCGTGTTTTTGTGCGGCGTCCTGTCTTCTAGATCAGAGTCGTGGTCATTGTCATGGTCGTTCGCCATGGCGATGGGATGACTTTCAGATTCCACGGCAACGGTGCCAATGTTTCGAGGGTTACCTGAAACTGTAGGTCGATCTCGATCGAGATCTTCTGTGCTGGTCGGTGCTGACGTGTCCGGCTGGGGGGTGGCGGCCAGAGCTGTCGTGTCCGACTAGTGGGACTGGCTGTACTACTGATCCTTCGTAACCGGAGGGTGGGGGTACCTACAAGGGACTCCGATGCTTAAGTTAGCAAGGGTACTAACAGGTTTTTAGTAGAATCAGAGTATGAGTTATACCTGGGTGCTCCAGCGTATTTATAGAGGTGTGATAGTGACTGTTCATACCTTGGGTCGAGCTATCCGACCTGGGATGATTGGAGACAAAGCGACCAACCTCTTCAGGTCAGACTATCCGACCTCTTTAAAAAAGAGGTTGGCCAAATTGACAGGAAGGCCCAAGAAGGCCCAAACAAAGGAACACAGCCCAATCCAAAGGTAGCCCAAGCCTACATAAAGAAGGGCGGTTCCGTTGAAGATAAGCTGACCTCACCCAAAGATAAGATAAGATAGGATAAGATAACTAACTTATCTTATCAGAAAGGTCAGCCCACACTACTATAAATACACTGGAGCACCCAGGTATAACTCATACTCTGATTCTACAATAAACCTGCTTAATACCCGTGCTAACTTAAGCATCGGAGTCTCTTGCAGGTACCCCCCACCCTCCGGTGACCAAGGATCAGAAGTGAAGTCAGTCCAACAAGTCGGACATCACAGCTCTGGCTGCCACCAGCCAGCCGGATATGTCATCTCCGACCAGTACAGAAGATCTCATCCGAGATCGGCCTACAGTTTCAGGTAACCCTCGGAACATTGGCACCATTGCCAGAAAGGATCTACAAAGAGAGGTACGGCGACGTCAAGAACTAGAAGAAAAACTACAGCAATTAGAGGCCGACCTCAAATCAAAAGCTCCTCGAACCACTCCTGAGGAAAATTCACGCAAAGAACAGGATCCATTCACCAGGGAAATCATGAAGACCAAAATCCCAAAAGATTTCAAGCTCCCTGATATGGTTTTGTATGATGGCACTACAGATCCCAACCATCATCTCAGCAATTTCAGAAGCAGAATGTACCTTACCGATGCCTCAGATGCCGTTCGCTGCAAAGCTTTTCCAACAACTCTCACGAAAACGGTGATCAAATGGTTCGACAACTTACCTCCGAAGTCCATCTCAAACTTCGAAGACCTGGCCAAAAAGTTCTTGGCCAGATTCTCCATCCAGAAAGATAAGGCCAAGCACGCACCCAGCTTACTAGGGATCAAGCAAGGAGATCGGGAGAGCCTCCGCAACTACATGGAAAGATTCAACAAAACATGCATGGACATACAAAGTTTACCAACAGAGGCCGCCATCATGGGGCTTATCAATGGCTTACAAGAGGGACCTTTTAGCCAATCTATATCAAAAAAGTATCCTACCTCCTTAGACGAAGTCCAAGAGCGAGAAGAAAAATACATCAACATGGAAGAGAACGCTCGGCTAGGAGAAATCTCAAAATCTGGGGCCTCCTACCGAGACAAAGACAAGGACTCCAAAAGGAAAGAAGATCGACAGGGTGAGAAAATCAAAAAATACCACAACTACACTCCTCTCAAAGCATCCCTGGTCGACGTGTACAAAGAAGTCTGCCATACAGAAAAAATCCCCCTAGCGCGGCCACTCAAAGGAAAAAGGGGAGGAGGAAACCGGAAGGAATATTGTGAATACCATCGAATTCGAGGGCACTCTACCAACGAGTGCTTCGACTTGAAAAATATCATAGAAAAATTGGTAAGAGAAGGAAAATTAGATCGATTTCTGGCTACCCGGGATGATGACCAAAGAAAAAGACGGAGAGATGAAGATGATGGACGAGCTGAATGGTCACCTCGGACACCAGAAAGACACGTCCACATGATACACGGCGGATTCGCAGGAGGTGGGATCTCCAAATCATCCCGAAAGAGATATCTCAAAGAAATATAGCATAGACCCTAAGCTAATGTGCCACAAGTGGGCGGTCTATCCAGGATCTCGGCCGGTGCAGCAGAAGCGAAGAAAACTCGGACCAGAACGATTCCAAGCTGTGGAAGAACAAGTACAAACGTTACTGGAGGCAGGATTTATAAGAGAAGTCAAGTTCCCACTATGGCTAGCCAACGTCGTCTTGGTGAAAAAATCAAACGGGAAGTGGCGCATGTGTACCGATTACACCGATCTCAACAAAGCCTGCCCAAAAGATCCATACCCACTCCCAAGTATTGATGCTCTGGTAGATGCTTCCTCTGGATATAGATACCTCTCGTTTATGGACGCCTATTCGGGATATAACCAAATCCCCATGCATCCACCAGATCAAGAAAAGACCTCATTCTTAACACCAAAGGTGAACTACTGCTACATCGTGATGCCTTTCGGTCTCAAGAACGCGGGAGCTACTTATCAAAGGCTAATGAATAAAGTCTTCTCAGATCACATCGGAAAAATCATGGAAGTCTATGTGGACGACATGTTGATAAAAACACAAAGCGAAGATACATTATTGTCCGACCTAGCTCAAGTGTTTGACACTATAAGGAAGCATAACATGCGACTCAACCCCGCAAAATGCACCTTCGCAGTTGAAGCAGGCAAATTCTTGGGTTTCATGCTCACACAAAGGGGAATTGAAGCAAATCCAGACAAATGTCAAGCTATACTCAACATGAAAAGCCCAACCTATGTCAAAGAAGTACAACAACTCAACGGGAGATTGGCCGCCCTATCCTGATTCTTAGCAGGAGCTGCGATAAGATCTCTCCCCTTCTATGCTACTTTAAGAAAGGGAAAATAGTTCGAATGGATGACAGAATGTGAGAAAGCTTTCCGAGACTTCAAGGAGTTCTTAGGACGGCCACCTATCCTATCTCGACCACGAGAAGGAGAACCACTCATATTATATCTCGCAGTAGGAAGCCGGGCGATAGCCTCAGCACTAGTCAGAGAAGACGAAAATGGGCAACAACCCGTCTACTTCATTAGCAAAGCACTACAGGGATCCGAGCTGAACTACCAGAAAATAGAAAAATTTGCCTATACTCTCATCCTAACATCTCGACGACTCCGTCCGTACTTCCAGGCTCATACCATTAAGGTTAGAACTAACCAGCCCATAAAAGGAATATTGCAGAAAACAGATTTAGCAGGCAGAATTCTACAATGGGCAGTCGAGTTGTCAGAATTCAACCTCCAATATGAAGCTCAGACGGCCATCAAATCACAGTATCTGGCCGACTTCATCGCAGAATTCACAGATACCCTGGAAACTCCCACAGAATGGAATCTCTACGTGGACGGTTCCTCAAATAAAACTGGAAGCGGCGCAGGCGCGATAATAGAAAGCAACCAAGAAACCCAAGTTGAGCTCTCCCTCAAGTTCAGGTTCCCGGTCTCCAATAACCAAGCGGAATATGAAGCATTATTAGCTGGTTTGAAGCTGGCTAAAGAGGTCAGAGCTCAAAAACTCAACATTTACAGCGATTCACAAGTGGTCACATCACAAATAATAGGGAGCTACCAAGCCAAAGACCCCACCATGAAAAAATATTTGGATAAAACTAAGGAACTACTCGGACAAATCGGGGAATATAAGATCTGCCACATACCCCGCGAACAAAATGCCCGAGCTGATGCACTCTCAAAACTAGCCAGCACCAAACCAGGGGGCAACAATAGAAGCCTCATCCAGGAAATGTTGCAAAACCCGTCAATCTCGGAAGAGGAAAAAGTCCTGGCCATAACAAGTCAGGACCAAGGATGGATGACCCCCATAATCAACTACCTCAAAGAAGGAACACTCCCGAACACTCCCCGCAGAAGAAAAGGAGGCAAAGAAGTTAAAAAGGGAGGCACAATACTACACCATCATAAACAACATCCTGTACAAAAGAGGAATCTCAATACCTTTACTAAAATGCGTGCCGACCTCCAACACAAGGGAAGTGCTAGAAGAAATACACGGCGGCATTTGTGGCAATCATCTCGGAGCACGAGCTCTCGCCAAAAAAGTACTCCGGCCGGGATTTTATTGGCCAACTCTACAGAAAGAAGCCACAGAATTTGTAAAGACATGTCCACCATGTCAAAAACATGCCAACTTTCACATCGCCTCGCCAGAAGAGCTCATCAGCGTGACTTCGCCTTGGCCGTTTGCAAAATGGGGACTCGATCTTCTCGGCCCCTTCCCACAGGGATCAGGACAAATTAAATTCCTCATAGTGGGAGTAGATTACTTTACAAAGTGGATCGAGGTAGAGCCCCTAGCCAATGCCACCACTCAAAGAAGCCGGAAATTCTTATATCAAAATATTGTCACAAGGTTTGGGGTTCCATATTCAATAACCACAGACAATGGCACCCAATTCACAGATGCAGGCTTCAGAAAACTAGTAGCTGACTTGAATATAAAGCTGGCAGCAAACTGGAAAGGACCCTACCGAGTTGTAGAAGTACTTGGAAAGGGCTACTACAGACTGTCTGAACTCGATGGACGAGAGCTTCCCAGGTCATGGCACGCCTGCAACCTCAGAAGGTACTACAGTTAGAAAAGATAAAAGATCTCATCCTTGGATGCACTCTTTTTCCTGAAAAGGTTTTTTAACGAGGCACCAAGTTGAGACTCAGACAATCCCATATGTATATATTTGCACTTTTCCTTTAAATAAAATATATTTTAGATACTCTACAAAGATTTCAAGACGCATTAATATAAAGCATTCATCGTCCGATTATAAAGCAACAGATCGGCAGAAAGTGAAAAACAATTTCACTGCACGATCACGATAAAGACAACCGTCCGATAAAGGTGAAAACGCGATTCACCCAAAGGACGATCTAGAGATGACAACCACTTTCTACAAATCGGCAAAGATGAACACAGAATAATGTAAGAATTTATCGAAAGTGATCTAAAAAAGAACCTGACGAGGTCTTACGGATTGCTAAAATAATAACTTAAAGACTGGCCGACGTTGAGAAGTCGGACCAAGTCAACCCAAGTTATAAGTAAACCCTGGAAAGAGGTCTGGCCAACCCTATTAAAGAGGATTACTTTAACTTAGAAGGGCTCGACATGACAAAGTCAGCCCAAAATGAGAAGTTATCAAAGTAGTCCCTGAAAGAGATCTGACAAAGATCCAAGAAAGAGGATTACAAAAATAACTTAAAGGAGACCGATATAACCAAGCCGGACTCTTACTACTAAAAAGTTATAAAAGTAATCCCTGAAAGAGATCTAACAAAGATCCAAGAAAGAGGATTACAAAAATAACTTAAAGGACACCGATATAATGAAGTCAGACTCCTACTACTAAAAAGTTATAAAAGTAATCCCTGAAAGAGATCTGACAAAGATCCAAGAAAGAGGATTACAAAAATAACTTAAAGGAGACCGATATAATGAAGTCGGACTCCTACTACTAAAAAGTTATAAAAGTAATCCCTGAAAGAGATCTGACAAAGATCCAAGAAAAAGGATTACAAAAATAACTTAAAGGAGACCGATATAATGAAGTCGGACTCCTACTACTAAAAAGTTATAAAAGTAATCCCTGAAAGAGATCTGACAAAGATCCAAGAAAGAGGATTACAAAAATAACTTAAAGGAGACCGATATAATGAAGTCGGACTCCTACTACTAAAAAGTTATAAAAGTAATCCCTAAAAGAGATCTGACAAAGATCCAAGAAAGAGGATTACAAAAATAACTTAAAGGAGACCGATATAATGAAGTCGGACTCCTACTACTAAAAAAAGTTACGAAAGTAATCCCAAGAAGATATCCGACAAAGATCCAGGAAAGGGATTACAAAAATAACTTAGAAAAGGACTGCGAAAACAACTCGGAGGACTAACTTGAAGAAATCGGTTACGAATCGTCAGAAATACAAGCCGGAGCGAGAACGAATCAAAAATCAAGTTAGACCTACCTAGTCACAACCACAAAGGATTCAAGATACAAAGTACAAAGCAATCCAAAAAAGGTTAAGCCGCAAGGTTCCAATATTCACAGAAAAAGAGATACCAAGTCAAGCACAAAAAGCGTAAGGTTATAAAAGCCTCGGAGGCCACCAAAACCTATCTCAAAAAAGCTAAAGCATGCTACCATTTGTTTTTCGTAAAAAACAAAAGTTGCTAGGCAAGCAACGGGAAAGTGTCAGCAATTAACAAAACATAAAGAGTTTAAAAAAGCCCACAAGCCGAGCCAACTACATATCCAGAATAAAGTTAAAGCTAAGGGTCAAAAGAATTTTTAGCAGCATCAGGCCGAGGAGACGGAGGCCGAGTCTGGAGAGGAACGGCATCTACAGTACCGTCATCCCGGTTCAAGATCTGGCAGTCGGGATCATAAGCGGGAGGACCAACCTCGGCAGGAACAGCAGAAGTCGACACCTTGGTAGAGGCTACAGGGGGAGGATCGACATCATCCTCATCCTCTTCATCAGGGACAACCTTGCCATCCCTGACAACATTGTCCAAGCTAAAGAGGGTCAGGTCGGCCTCGGAAGCAATAACCCGAACTTGTTCCTTCAGGTTCTCATAGGCAGCAGTTACACTGCCAACAAGATGACCTTGGAGCTCGGAATAATTAGCCCGGGCATTCTCCAACTCTTCTCTCAGGCGCAACATCTCCCGGTAAGACGTCAAATAACTGTCCTTATGTCGCATAGCCATGTCCTCGGCCAGTCTCAGAGAACCAGCCAGAGAAGTAGAACTAGCCTTTTCATTCTCCAAGTCTTTCTCTAACTTGGCCACCCTTACTTCAAGTTCCTCCTTCAAGCCCTTCATCCGATCAAACTCCTGTTTGGCCTCCTCCATAAAAGCTTTAGTGGCATGGAGAGGAAGACTTTGAGCAGTTCGATATAGGGCCGCCGCCATATGTGCCAACTTGATACCACTCCGGGTGATATAATCAAAGTGATGAAGAAGTGATACGTCGTCCATAGAGAGAGCACCATAAGGGCCGATTTGTTAGTCTACAAACTCAACCGCATCAAAATCAGGAGCATCAAAGTTAAAAGGCTCAGTTGTTTTTTGCCTCTTACTAGGAGGGGCACCAGAAGCTGCAATAGAAGATTGTGGAGGGTCAACCAGACGAACCCGAGGAGTAGGAATCGCTTTCCTCGGCCCGGGAGAACTCGATATAGGAGGTTTAACTGGAGGCTGAGAAGATCCCTCTCCGGCCGCCTTGGCCAAGATGTTTAATGCAGCGGTCGCCTTCTTCGCCTTCTTATAGGCCCTCATAGAATCATTATTCTTCAACATCTCTGAAAAACACAAAAATCAAAGACAAGTTACAACACAGGAGAAACAAAGCTTGGGAGCAAGTATAAAAACAAATCAGACAGTACCCAAAGCAGCCCGAACCAAAGATGGATCACTCAAAAATCTCTTCGTGTCCAGATGGGGAGGCTTCCCCCACAAATCTTCGAGAACAACTACAAAGGCCCACTCAACCTCACTAAGCATTTCCCATGTGTAACGTGGCACTCTTACATTCTTTTGCCACTCCAGAGGAAAAGCAGGCTCATCATTTTCATCAAAAAAAAAGGGGCAAACCCCCTCAATGGCACGGACTCGGAAGAAATAGTTCTTAAAATCTTTAAACGACTCATCATACATGGCAAAAACTTTATGCCCCTGGGCCGACCTGAAAGAAACCCAGGAAGCTTTCTTTCTGGAGGAACTTCCAGGTTTGGCCGAGACAAAAAGATAAAGGAAAAGAGTTTCAGAAGGTGTTATGTCCAACTCCTGACACAGAAGTTAAAATATTTTGATAAAACCCCAGGAGTTCGGATGAAGCTGGGACGGAGCAATATTGCAGGACCACAACAAGTCAGTTTCAAAAGCAGTAAAAGGGAAAGTAACGTTTAATTGGCTGAAGAAGTATTCATAAGCATAGAAAGAGGGACGCTTCCCCTCGACAGAAGTCGGAAAACAAACTCTCTCATCGGAATCAGGAGCAACAAGCTCATAATCACTCTCGAGGGCACTGTTATCATAAATCCTATGGCGCTTCCTCAGCTCTGTGCAAAATTCAGCATCCACAATAGAAACACACAACAAAACAAGGGAGTCCAACCAATCGGACATCCCCTCAGGAACTCTGGAAGACATCTCTACAATGTTATTGCGAGAAGACATAAGGGCAACTAATCCTACAAGTAAGAAAAGAAGATGGGATTACTAAAAACATCTCGGACAAGGGAGAAAACAACTCAATACGATGCAGGTGAACACACAGAAAAGAAAAACCCCAAGACTCAAACCAAAATCTTGGGGCATCCTTTGGAGGCAGTAACAAAGCAAGGTTTCCAGGAAAATCTACAGCTCTCACCCCAGCATCTTTCAAACAAGAAAAAGACTTCAAACAAGTAAGCATTTCCAGAAGCATAAGTCATCACAGTCAACCAAGCAAAAAGCATTCCCAAAACATCAAAACATGCCAAATGGAAATCATCAAAGGTACGAACTTTTGAGAAATCAGACAAAAAGAAATCAAGCAAAGCAAGGAACGGATGCAGAGTTTCTATCAGATAGTAAAAAATCAGAAGCAACAAACAAAAACCGTATAAAGTCTCGACAGAAATGCCAGAGGAACACACAAAAGAAAGCCAAGAAAAACGCATTTACAGCGACAAACAAATGCAAAATCACGAAAAGGTTCAAACTTTCAAAACATGCAAAAACAAAAGCTTCACCAAAAAACTAAAGATGAAGCCATGAAAGAAGCAAGAAAGTTAGTACCAACCTGAAAAGGCAGCAGACTTCAGGGAAGGTGAAGAGGGACGGAGAAATCTGGAATCACTACCTCGAAGAAAAAGAAAAGACACGAGCAAAAGAAAACGTCGCTGGGCTGAAACGCGAAACTACGAACTCCAGGCAGAGGCTTCAGAAAAATCAAACAAATGCCGCAACACAAAGAAAAGTTGAAAGCGAGAGAATGAAGGGAAAAATGCGAAGAAGTTACGAAAAGGGCAAAAGAAGAGAAACCGTTTCTGGGTTTTCAAAATCAAAATAAAGAGCCAAAAGGAAACGGGGCAATTAATGCTAAAATTAAAAAAAAGGGCCCAATTCAAGGAATACAACCCAAATCCAAAGGTCGTTCAGGCCTACAGAGAAGGGCGGTTCCGTTGAAGATGCGCTGACCTCAACCCAAAAGATAAAGATAAGATAAGATAACTAACTTATCTTATCCAAAGGTCACATCTTACCATTATAAATACACTGGAGCACCCAGGTATAACTCATACTCTGATTCTACATAAAAACCTGCCTAATACCCGTGATAACTTAAGCATCGGAGTTTCTTGTAGGTACCCCCCACCCTCCGGTGGCCAAGGATCAGCAGTGCAGCAAATCTAACAAGTCGGACACAACAGCTCCGGCCACCACCAGCCAGCCGGACACGTCATCTCCGACCAATACCAAAGATCTCATCCGAGAACGACCTCCAGTTTCAGGTAACCCTCGGAATAGAAAGATTCAACAAAACATGCCTAGACATACAAAGCTTGCCAACAGAGGCTGCCGTCATGGGCCTCATCAACGGCCTACGAGAGGGACCTTTCAGCCAATCTATATCAAAGAAATACCCCACATCTCTAGACAAGGTGCAAGAGCGGGCAGAGAAGTACATCAACATGGAAGAAAATTCCCGACTTGGAGAAGCCTCAAAATTTGGTTTCACCTACCGAGATAAAGAATCCAAGAAGAAGGAAGATCGAACGGGCGAAAAAATCAAAATGTATCATAATTACACCCCTCTTCGGGTGTCCCTTGTGGATATTTACAAAGAAGTCTGTAACACAGAAAAGATACCCCCAGCTCGACCACTCAAAGGCAAAAGAGGAGAAGGAAATCGGAACGAATACTGTGAATATCATCGGGTCCGAGGGCATTCCACCAACGAATGCTTCGACTTAAAAAACATCATAGAAAAATTAGTAAGGGAAGGAAAACTAAATCGGTATCTGGCCACCCGAGATGATGAGCAAAGAAAAAGACAAAGAGATGAAGATGTCGGATGAGCTGAGCGATCACCTCGTACGCTAGAAAGACATGTGATGAGCGGATAATTTATACGCTTTTTGGCATTGTTTTTAGTATGTTTTTAGTATACTTTAATTAGTTTTTATTATATTTTTATTAGTTTTTAAATAAAAATTACTCTTCTGGACTTTACTATGAGTTTGTATGTTTTTCTGTGATTTCAGGTATTTTCTGGCTGAAATTGAGGGACCTGAGCAAAAATCTGATTCAGAGGCTGAAAAAGGACTGCAGATGCTGTTGGATTCTGACCTCCCTACACTCAAAGTAGATTTTATGGAGCTACAGAAACCCGATTGGTGCGCTCTCAATTGATTTGGAAAGTAGACATCCTGGGCATTCCAGCAATATATAATAGTCCATACTTTGCACGAGATTTGATGGCCCAAACAGGCATTCCAAGTCAGCTCAAAAATTATGGCGTTTAACTCCAAACCTGGCACAAAAGCTGGCGTTTAACTCCAAGAAAAGTCTCTACACATGGAAGCTTCAATGCTCAACCCAAGTACACACCAAGTGGGTCCGAAAGAAGATTTCTGCATTAATTACTGATTTCTGTAAATTCTAGGCTACTAGTTCTCTATAAATAGGACCTTATACTATTGTATTCTCATCTTTGGACGTTTAGTCCCTAGACCTTGGAGGCTGGCCATTCGGCCATGCTTACACCACTATCACTTTTGTATTCTCAACGGTGGAGTTTCTACACACCATAGATTAAGGTGTGGAGCTCTGCTGTTCTTTATGAATTAATATAAAGTACTATTGTTTTTCTATTCAACTCAAGTCTATTTCTTCTCCAAGATATTCATTCGTTCTTCAACTTGATGAATGTGATGATCCATGACACTCATCATCATTCTCACCTATGAACATGTGCCTGACAACCACCTCTGTTCTACTAGCAATGGCTTGAATGCGTATCTCTTGGGTTTCTAATCTAAGATTAGAACCTTCGTGATATAGGCTAGAATTATTGGCGGCCATTCCTGAGATCCAGAACGTCGAAACCTTCTCTGTGGTATTCTGAGTAGGATCTGGGAATGGATGATTGTGACGAGCTTCAAATTCGCGATTGTGGGGCGTGTGACAGACGCAAAAGGATCAATGGATCCTATTCCGACATGTTCGAGAATCGACAGATGATTAGCCGTGCGGTGACAGCGCATTTGGAACATTTTTACTGAGAGGACGGGAAGTAGCCATTGACAACGGTGATGCCCAACATAAAGCTTGCCATGAAAAGGAGTATGAATGATTGGAAGAAGGCAATAGGAAAAGAGCTCCAAGTCTTTGGCGCCATTGTTGATGATCACAATTTCGTATACCAAGTTTTTGGCGCCGTTGCCGGGGATTGTTCGAGTTTGGACAACTGACGGTTCATCTTGTTGCTTAGATTAGGTACTTTTCTTTTAATTTTCAGAATTTTTAAGAATGAATTCTAGAGTTTCAAGGTAATGTTCTTATCATCACAAAAGCTGATTGATTCTCATCAATTTAGCTGCTGAATGTAATGAATGTAATGTCCTTGGCTAACCATGTCTAATCTTTTTAGCCTGAAGCTTTAGACTAACATTGCATGAGTCCTAGAATTCTTATTAGTTCTTCATTAATCTTCAAGTTGTTCTTGATGATTTCATTGCTCTGATCTTTAAATTCTCTTGTTTTGTGTGTTTTGTTGTTTCTCATATGCATTCTCAATTTGTTAGTGTCTCTTATATGAAAATATTTAAGTTTGGTGTCTTGCATGCATTATTTATTTGATCTTAGTTGAAAATTTTATTGTTTCTCATCATAAAAAATTCAAAAATATTTTCAAAATTGTGTCTTTTCAAGTCAATAATACAGAGAATTGAAGATTCAGAACATTCAGCAGAGGAATCAAACAGAAAAAGCTGGGCATTCAAAACGCCCAGTGAAGAAGGAAAACTGGCGTTTAAACACCAGCCAGGGTACCTGGCTGGGCGTTTAACGCCCAAAAAGGTAGAGTTTTGGGTGTTAAACGCCAGAATGGATACCATTCTGGGCGTTTAACGCCAGGATGACACTAGAGGGAAGATTTTGTTTTTAATTCATATTTTTTTTCAAATCTTCATAATTTTTCAAAATCAAATCTTTTTCAAATCATATCTTTTCAATAATATCTCTTCAAAATCAATTTCTTTCCATTTTTTTTATTTATTACTATTTTCGAAAATCCTTGCTGAAATTAATGATTTACTTCAAAATTTTCAAGTTGTTACTTGCCTATTAAGAAAGGATCAAATTTTAAATTTTAAGAATCATATCTTTTAATTTCTTGTTAGTCAAGTAATCAACTTTAATTCTAAAACTTTCACTTTTTTATTTGATTTTCAATCATATCTTTTCAATCACATCTTTTTCAAAATTTATTTTTCAATCATATCTTTTTAATTTCTAATTTCAAAATCTTTTTCAAAAATCACTTTATTTTTTTCCCAATCTTAGTTTTCGAAAATCTCAATCAAATTTTCAAATTTCTTTTTAATTATTTCAAAAGCTTTTTAATTTATTTTCGAAAATTCTTCCCCTCTTCCACATCCCTCTATTTAAGGGACTAACACTCCTCCTCAAGGTACAATTCGAACTCTATTCCTCTTAATAAGTTCGAATTCTCTTCTATCTACCTCATCCTTCTATTCTTCTTTTCCTCTGACACCTCAAGGAATCTTTATACTGTGACATAGAGGATTCCCTACTTTCTTGTTCTCTTCTCTTTCATATGAGCAGGAGCAAAGATAAAGGCATACTTGTTCAAGCTGATCTTGAACCTGAAAGAACCTTGAAGAGAAAGCTAAGAGAAGCTAAAGCACAATTCTCTTTAGAAGGCCTAACAGAGCTCTTCAAGGAAGAGGAAACCATGGCAACCGAAAATAACAATGGCAACAATGCAAGGAAGGTGCTTGGTGACTTTACTGCACCTACTCCCGACTTCTATGGGAGAAGCATCTCAATCCCTGCCATTGGAGCAAACAACTTTGAGCTTAAGCCTCAATTAGTTTCTCTAATGCAACAGAATTGCAAGTTTCATGGACTTCCATTGGAAGATCCTCATCAGTTCTTAGCTGAATTCTTGCAAATCTGTGACACTGTCAAGACCAATGGGGTTGACCCTGAAGTCTACAGACTTATGCTTTTTCCTTTTGCTGTAAGAGACAGAGCTAGGACATGGTTGGATTCACAACCTAAAGAAAGCCTGAACTCTTGGGAAAAGCTAGTTAATGCCTTCTTGGCAAAGTTCTTTCCACCTCAAAAATTGAGCAAGCTTAGAGTGGAAGTCCAAACCTTCAGACAGAAGGAAGGTAAATCCCTCTATGAAGCTTGGAAAAGATACAAGCAATTGATCAGAAGATTCCCTTCTGACATGCTTTCAGAATGGAGCATCATAGGTATTTTCTATGATGGTCTGTCTGAACTATCCAAGATGTCATTGGATAGCTCTGCTGGAGGATCTCTTCATCTGAAGAAGACGCCTGCAGAAGCTCAAGAACTCATTGAATTGGTTGCAAATAACCAATTCATGTACACTTCTGAAAGGAATCCTGTGAATAATGGGACAAATCAGAAGAAAGGAGTTCTTGAGATTGATACTCTGAATGCCATATTGGCTCAGAATAAAATATTGACTCAGCAAGTCAATATGATTTCTCAGAGTCTATCTGGAATGCAAGCAGCAACAGGCAGTACTAAGGAAGCTTCCTCTGAAGAAGAAGCTTATGATCTTGAGAACCCAGCAATGGAAGAGGCGAATTACATGGGAGAACCCTATGGAAACACGTATAATCCTTCATGGAGAAATCATCCAAATCTCTCATGGAAGGTTCAACAGAGACCTCAACAAGGTTTCAACAACAATAATGGTGGAACAAACAGGTTTAGCAATAGCAAGCCTTTTCCATCATCTTCGCAGTAACAGATAGAAAATTCTAAGCAAAGCAACTCTGACTTAGCAACCATTGTCTCTGATCTAATCAAAACCACTCAAGGTTTCATGACTGAAACAAGGTCCTCCATTAGAAATTTGGAGGCACAAGTGGGTCAGCTGAGTAAGAAAATTACTGAGCTCCCTCCCAGTACTCTCCCAAGCAATACAGAAGAGAATCCAAAGAGAGAGTGCAAGGCCATAAACACGTCTCACATGGCCAAACCTGGAGAGGAGGAAGAGGCAGTGATCTCTACGGAGGAAGACCTCAATGGGCGTTGGTGCACAAAATTGTGATCATCAACAATGGCACCAAAGACTTGGAGCTCTTAAACGTGAATCACACTTTGTCACAATTCCGCACAACTAACTAGCAAGTGCACTGGGTCGTCCAAGTAATACCTTACGTGAGTAAGGGTCGATCCCACGGAGACTGTCGGCTTGAAGCAACCTATGGTCACCTTGTAAATCTCAATCAGGCTAATTCAGATGGTGATGGAGAATTGATAATTAAAAGATAAATAAAACATAAAATAGAGATAGAGATACTTATG
Organism: Arachis ipaensis; assembly: GCF_000816755.2. Lineage (NCBI taxonomy): Eukaryota > Viridiplantae > Streptophyta > Magnoliopsida > Fabales > Fabaceae > Arachis > Arachis ipaensis. Next base: position 23,036,156 of record NC_029785.2, read on the forward strand.
TAATTCTTCGGTTGGAATTTTAGATAAACGTATGAAGATGCTTTGTTCCTCCTGAACATCTGCTTTCCTATTGCCTTCTTCCAATCATTCATACTCCTTTCCATGGCAAGCTTTATGTTGGGAATCACCGTTGTCAATGGCTACTTCCCGTCCTCTCAGTGAAAACGTTCCAAATGCGCTGTCACCGCACGGCTAATCATCTATCGGTTCTCGATCATGTCGGAATAGGATCCATTGATCCTTTTGCGTCTGTCACACGCCCCACAATCGCGAGTGTGAAGCTCGTCACAGTCATCCCTTCCCAGATCCTACTCAGAATCCCACAGACAAGGTTTAGACGTTTCGGATCTCAGGAACGGCCGCCAATAATTCTAGCCTATACCACGAAGGTTCCAATCTTAGATTAGAAACCCAAGAGATACGCATTCAAGCCATTGCTAGTAGAACAGAGGTGGTTGTCAGGCACATGTTCATAGGTGAGAATGATGATGAGTGTCACGGATCATCACATTCATCAAGTTGTAGAACGAATGAATATCTTGGAGAAGAAGTAGGCGTGAATTGAATAGAAAAACAGTAGTACTTTGTATTAATTCATGAAGAACAGCAGAGCTCCACACCTTAATCTATGGTGTGTAGAAACTCCACCGTTGAAAATACATAAGAACAAGGTCTAGGCATGGCCGAATGGCCAGCCTCCAAACGTGTCTAAGATAGCCTAAGACTTCTCAAAGATTAAAAGTCTAAGGTCCTATTTATAGAGAACTAATAGCCTAGAGTTTACAGAAATCAGTAATTAATGCAGAAATCTTCTTCCGGGCCCACTTGGTGTGTGCTTGGGCTGAGCATTGAAGCTTCCATGTGTAGAGACTTTTCTTGGAGTTAAACTCCATCTTTTGTGCCAGTTTGGGCGTTTAACTCCAGCTTTTGTGCCAGTTTTGGAGTTAAACGCCAGAATTCTTGAGCTGACTTGGAATGCCAGTTTAGGCCATCAAATCTCAGGTAACGTATGAACTATTATATATTGCTGGAAAGCCCAGGATGTCTACTTTCCAACGCAATTAAAAGCGCGCCAGTTAGGCTTCTGTAGCTCCAGAAAATCCACTTTGAGTGCAGGGAGGTCAGAATCCAACAGCATCTGCAGTCCTTTTTCAGCCTCTGAATAAGATTTTTGCTCAGGTCCCTCAATTTCAGCCAGAAAATACCTGAAATCACAGAAAAACACACAAACTCATAGTAAAGTCCAGAAGAGTGATTTTTATTTAAAAACTAATAAAAATATAATAAAAACTAATTAAAATATACTAAAAACATACTAAAAACAATGCCAAAAAGCGTATAAATTATCCGCTCATCAGACGTCCACTGACCTCCATAGAGTTCCCTAAAGAGGAACCATGGGAATCTGAGGCTCACACTGAGACCATAGAGATCCCATTGAATTTACTTTTGCCATTCATGAGCTCTGATGAGTATTTATCCTCTGAAGAGGATGAAGATGTTACTGAAGAGCAAGTTGCTAAGTACCTTGGAGCAATCATGAAGCTAAATGCCAAGTTGTTTGGTAATGAGACTTGGGAGGATGAACCTCCATTGCTCATCAAAGAACTGGATGACTTGACTAGGTAGAGATTACCTCTGAAGAGACAAGATCCTTGAAAGTTCTCAATACCTGGTACCATAGGCACCATGACCTTTGAGAAGGCTCTGTGTAACCTAGGGTCAAGCATAAACCTCATGCCTCTCTCTGTAACGGAGAAGCTAGGGATCATTAAGGTACAAGCTACAAGAATCTCACTAGAGATGGCAGACAATTCAAAGAAACAAGCTTATGGACTTGTAGAGGATGTCTTGGTAAAGGTTGAAGGCCACTACATCCCTGCTGACTTCATAATCCTAGAGACTGGGAAGTGTATGGATGAATCCATCATCCTTGGCAGACCCTTCCTAGCCACAGCAAAAGCTGTGATTGATGTTGACAGAGGAGAAGTGATCATTCAAGTGAATAAAGACTCCCTTGTGTTTAAAGCTCAAGGATATCCCTCTGTCACCATGGAGAGGAAGCATGAAGAGCTTCTCTCAATACAGAGTCAAACAGAGCCCCCACAGTCAAACTCTAAGTTTGGTGTTGGGAGGCCACAGCCAAACTTTAAGTTTAGTGTTGAACCCCTGCATTCAAACTCTAAGTTTGGTGTTGGGAGGTTCCAACATTGCTCTGAACATCTGTGAGACTCCATGAGAGCCCACTGTCAAGCTATTGACATTAAAAAAGCGCTTGTTGGGAGGCAACCCAATCTTTAATTATCTATGTTAAATTTCTATTTTTTTTGTTATTTTATGTTTTCTGTAGGTTGATGATCATGTAAAGTCACAAAAACAATTGAAAAAGCAAAAACAGAAGAAAAAACAGAATGAAAAATAGAACACCCTGGAGGAGAAACTTACTGGCATTTAAACGCCAGTAAGGGTAGCAGAATGGGCGTTAAACGCCCAGGCTGGCACCATTCTGGGCGTTTAACGCCAGAAATAGACACCAGACTGGCGTTTAACGCCAGGAATGGGCAAGAAGCTGGCGTTAAACGCCAAAAATGGGCAGCAGCCTGGCGTTTAACGCCAGGATTGGTAGCAAGGGGCGCTTTGCACACCACATGGTGCAGGGATGAGAAATGCTTGACACCTCAGGATCTGTGGACCCCACAGGATCCCCTCCTACCTTATCTCTCTCTCTCTCTTCTTCACCCATTTACCATTCACCTCAATACCTCTTCCCCAAAAACCCCTCACCTATCAAATCCCACCATTCTCTTCACCACTCACATCCATCCTTCATAAAACCCCACCTACCTCACCATTCAAATTCAAACCACTTTCCCACCCAAACCCACCCTATATGGCCAAACCATACCCCCCTCTCTACACCTATATAAACCCATCTTCACTCCTTCATTTTCACACAACCTAAACACTACTTCTCCCCCTTGGCCGAAACACAAAGCCCCCTCCATCTCCTATATTTCTTCTTCTTCTACTCTCTTCTTTCTTCTTTTGCTCGAGGACGAGCAACCTTCTAAGTTTGGTGTGGTAAAAGCTAAAGCTTTTTGTTTTTCCATAACCATTAATGGCACCAAAGGCCGGAGAAACCTCTAGAAAGAGGAAAGGAAAGGCAAAAGCTTCCACCTCCGAGCCATGGGAGATGGAAAGATTCCTCTCAAAGGGGCATCAAGACCACTTCTATGAAGTTGTGGCCAAGAAGAAGGTGATCCCCGAGGTCCCTTTTAAGCTCAAAAAGGGCGAATATCCGGAGATCCGACATGAGATCCGAAGAAGAGGTTGGGAAGTTCTCACCAACCCCATTCAACAAGTCGGAATCTTAATGGTTCAAGAGTTCTATGCCAATGCATGGATCACCAAGAACCATGATCAAAGTGTGAACCTAGACCCTAAGAATTGGCTTACAATGGTCCGAGGAAAATACTTAGACTTTAGTCTGGAAAATGTAAGGTTGGCATTCAACTTGCCCATGATGCAAGGAGATACACACCCATACGCTAGAAAGGTCAACTTTGATCAAAGGTTGGACCAAGTCCTCATGGACATCTGTGAAGAGGGCGCTCAATGGAAGAGTGATTCAAGAGGAAAGCTGGTTCAACTAAGAAGGCATGACCTCAAGCCCGTGGCTAGGAGATGGTTGGAGTTCATCCAACGCTCAATCATTCTTACTAGCAACCGATCTGAAGTTACTATAGATCGGGCTATCATGATTCATAGCATCATGATTAGAGAGGAAGTAGAAGTTCATGAGGTTATATCCCAAGAACTCTACAAGGTGGTGGACAAGTCCTCCACTGTGGCAAGGTTAGCCTTCCCTCATCTCATTTGTCACCTCTGCAATTCAGCTAGAATTGACATAGAGGAAAACATCCTCATTGATGAGGACAAACCCATCACAAAGAAAAGGATGGAGCAAGTGAGAGAACCTCACCAAGAGCATGAGGAAACTCCTCATCATGAAATCCCTGATATGCCTCAAGGGATGCATTTTCCTCCACAAAACTATTGGGAGCAAATCAACACCTCCCTAGGAAAATTAAGTTCCAACATGGGACAACTAAGGGTAGAGCACCAAGAGCATTCCAGCCTCCTCCATGAAATTAGAGAAGACCAAAGAACCATTAGAGAGGAGCAACGAAGGCAAGGAAGAGACATTGAGGAGCTCAAGCACTCCATAAGATCTTCAAGAGGAAGAACAAGCCGCCATCACTAAGGTGGACCCGTTCTTTAATTTCCTTGTTCTTTATTTTCTGTTTTTCGAAAATTGTGCTTTATGTTTATTTATGTTTGTGTCTTTATTACATGATCATTAGTGTCTTAGTGTCTATGCCTTGATGCTATGAAAATGAATCCATCACCTTTCTTAAATGAAAAATGTTTTTAATTGAAAAAGAAAAAAAAAAGTGCATGAATTTCAAATTTTAAAACAGTTTAATTATTTTGATGTGGTGGCAATACTATTGTTTTTCTAAATGAATGCTTGAACAGTGCATATTTATGAATTTGATTGTTTATGAATGTTAAAATTGTTGGCTCTTAAAAGAATGATGGGAAAAGGAGAAATGTTATCTGATGATCTGAAAAATCATAAAACTGATTCTTGAAGCAAGAAAAAGCAGTGAAAAGCTTGCAAAAAAAAGGAAAAAAAAAAGAAAAAAGAGAAAAGCAAGCAGAAAAAGCCAATACCCCTTTAAACCAAAAGGCAAGGGTGATAAAAAGGATCCAAGGCTTTGAGCATCAGTGGATAGGAGGGCCCACAGGAATAAAATCCTAGCCTAAGCGGCTAAACCAAGCTGTCCCTAACCATGTGCTTGTGGCGTGAAGGTGTCAAGTGAAAACTTGAGACCGAGCGGTGTCCCGCTCATCTAATTAATACTGATCTTCATAGATGTTTTTGGAATTCATTGTATATTCTCCTCTTTTGATCCTATTTTATTTTCAGTTGCTTGGGGACAAGCAACAATTTAAGTTTGGTGTTGTGATGAGCGGATAATTTATACGCTTTTTGACATTGTTTTTAGTATGTTTTTAGTATATTTTAATTAGTTTTTATTGTATTTTTATTAGTTTTTAAATAAAAATCACTCTTCTGGACTTTACTATGAGTTTGTGTGTTTTTCTGTGATTTCAGGTATTTTATGGCTAAAATTGAGGGACCTGAGCAAAAATCTGATTCAGAGGCTGAAAAAGGACTACAGATGCTGTTGGATTCTGACCTCCCTGCACTCAAAGTAGATTTTCTAGAGCTACAGAGACTCAATTAGCGCGCTCTCAATTGCGTTGGAAAGTAGACATCCTGAGCTTTCCAGCAATATATAATAGTTTATACTTTGTTCGAGATTTGATGACCCAAACTGGCGTTCCAAGTCAGCTCAAAAATTCTGGCGTTTAACTCCAAACCTAGCACAAAAGCTGGCGTTTAACTCCAAGAAAAGTCTCTACACATGGAAGCTTCAATGCTCAGCCCAAGCACACACCAAGTGGGTTCGGAAGAAGATTTCTGCATTAATTACTGATTTCTATAAACCCTAGGCTACTAGTTCTCTATAAATAGGACCTTATACTATTGTATTCTCATCTTTGGACGTTTAGTCCCTAGACCTTGGAGGCTGGCCATTCGACCATGCTTACACCACTATCACTTTTGTATTCTCAACAGTGGAGTTTCTACACACCATAGATTAAGGTGTGGAGCTCTGCTGTTCTTCATGAATTAATACAAAGTAATATTGTTTTTCTATTCAACTCAAGTGTATTTCTTCTCCAATATATTCATTCGTTCTTCAACTTGATGAATGTGATGATCCGTGACACTCATCATCATTCTCACCTATGAACATGTGCCTGACAACCACCTCTGTTCTACTAGCAATGGATTGAATGCGTATCTCTTGGGTTTCTAATCTAAGATTGGAACCTTCGTGGTATAGGCTAGAATTATTGGCGGTCATTCCTGAGATCCGGAACGTCTAAACCTTGTCTGTGGTATTCTGAGTAGGATCTGGGAAGGGATGACTATGACAAACTTCAAACTCGCGATTGTGGGGCATGTGACAGATGCAAAAGGATCAATGGATCCTATTCCGACATGATCGAGAACCGACAGATGATTAGCCGTGCGGTGACAGCGCATTTGGAACATTTTTACTGAGAGGATGGGAAGTAGCCATTGACAACGGTGATGCCCAACATAAAGCTTGCCATGGAAAGGAGTATGAATGATTGGAAGAAGGCAATAGGAAAGCAGAGGTTCAGGGGGAACAAAGCATCTTCATACGCTTATCTGAAATTCCAACCGAAGAATTACATAAGTATCTCTATCTTTATTTTATGTTTTATTTATCTTTTAATTATCAATTCTCCATCACCATCTGAATTAGCCTGACTGAGATTTACAAGGTGACCATAGCTTGCTTCAAGCCGACAGTCTCCGTGGGATCGACCCTTACTCACGTAAGGTATTACTTGGACGACCCAGTGCACTTGCTGGTTAGTTGTGCGGAATTGTGACAAAGTGTGATTCACGTTTAAAAGCTCCAAGTCTTTGGCGCCATTATTGATGATCACAATTTCGTGTACCAACATGTCCATATGATACATGGAGGATTCGCAGGAGGTGGAATCTCCAAATCATCCCGCAAAAGATACCTCAAAGAAGTATATCATGTCGAATGAAAGGAGGAAGCACCAGACATCCCTGCAAGACGCATCCGGTATCATCTCAGGACACGAAGATCCCATGGTCATCACCATCATACTAGCAAACGCCAATCTCCACCGCACATTAATAGACCAAGGGAGTTCTGCCGACATCTTATTCAAAACAGCCTTCGACAAACTCGGCTTAGAAGAAAAGGAGCTTAGAGCATACCCGAATAGCCTGTTCGGACTGGGAGACACCCCAGTACAACCACTGGGATACGTGTCACTACATACAACCTTCGAAAAAGGGAACCAATCCAGAAATACTCAAGATAGACTACATTGTGGTCGACGTGAGTTCAGCCTACAATGCCCTAATAGGTCAGACAACACTAAATCAACTTGGTGCAATAGTCTCAACTCCACATCTATGCATGAAATTCCCAACTACAGAGGGGATAGCCACAATAAAAGCAGATCAAAAGATGGCACGCCGCTGTTATAATTAAAGTCTAAACCTCAGAGGCAGAGGAGAAGAGTTCCATACAATTGAGCTTGGTGGAGTCCAGAGACGAGAAGAACTCCGTCCACAGCCCGAAGGTAAAATAGAGAAAGTTCAGATCGGAGACACCTCAGACAAAACGACTAATATTGGCACGATCCTAAAAGGAGATAGAACGGAATTACTAGTACAATTCTTGCGAGATAATGTCGATCTCTTTGCATGGAAAGCTGCAGACATGCCAGGCATAGACCCCAAGCTAATGTGTCACAAATTGGCGGTCTATCTAGGATCTCGGCCGGTACAGCAGAGACGAAGAAAACTTGGGCCAGAGCGATCCCAAGCTATGGAAGAACAGGTACAAGCACTACTGGAGGCAGAATTCATAAGAGAAGTCAAGTACCCACTATGGCTAGCTAACGTCGTCTTGGTGAAAAAATCAAATGGGAAGTGGCGAATGTGCACCGACTACACTGACCTCAACAAAGCCTGCCCAAAAGATCCTTACCCACTCCCAAGTATCGACGCTCTGGTATATGCTTCCTCCGGATATAGATACCTCTCGGTTATGGACGCCTATTCGGGATACAACCAAATCCCCATGTATCCACCAGATCAAGAAAAGACCTCATTTTTTAGGCCAAAAGCAAATTACTGCTACATTGTGATGCCTTTCGGTCTCAAGAATGCGGGAGCTACTTATCAAAGGCTAATGAATAAAGTCTTCTCAGATCACATCGGAAAAATCATGGAAGTCTATGTGGACGACATGTTGATAAAGACACAAAGCGAAGAGACATTATTGTCCGACCTGGCTCAAGTGTTCGACACTATAAGGAGGCACGACATGCGACTCAATTCCACAAAATGCACCTTTGCAGTAGAAGCGGGCAAATTCTTAGGTTACATGCTCACACAAAGAGGAATTGAAGCGAATCCAGACAAATGTCAGGCCATACTCAACATGAAGAGCCCAACTTGTGTCAGAGAGGTACAACAACTCAACAGGAGATTGGCAGCCTTATCCAAATTCTTAGCGGGATCAGCGATAAGATCTCTCCCCTTCTACGCCACTTTAAGGAAAGGAAAAAATTTTGAATGGACAAAGAAATACGAGCAAGCCTTCCGAGATTTCAAAAACTTCCTAAGACAACCACCTATTCTAACTGGACCACGAAAGGAAGAACCACTCACATTGTACCTTGGGGTAGGAAGTCGGGCAGTAGCCTCAGCACTGGTTCGGGAGGACGACAAAGGGCAACAACATGTATACTTCATTAGTAAAGCGCTGCAGGGATCTGAGCTAAACTACCAAAAAAATAGAAAATTTTGCCTACAATCTCATACTGACATCTCGACGACTTCGCCCGTACTTCCAGGCTCACACCATTAAGGTTCGAACCGACCAGCCCATAAAAGGGATATTGCAGAAAACAGATCTAGCAGACAGAATTTTACAATGGACAGTCGAGTTGTCTAAGTTCGACCTCTAATATGAAGCTCGGACAGCCATCAAATCACAGTACTTGACCGACTTCATCGCGGAATTCACAGATACCCTGGAAACTCCCACAGAATGGAATCTCTATGTGGACGGTTCCTCGAATAAGACCGAAAACTGTGCAGATGTGATAATAGAAAGCAACCAAGAAACCCAAGTTGAGCTTTCCCTCAAATTTGGGTTCACGACCTCAAACAACCAGGCGGAATATGAGGAGTTACTAGCTGGTTTGAAGCTGGCTAAGGAGGTTGGAGTTCAAAAACTCAACATCTTCAGCGATTCACAAGTAATCACCCCACAAATAATAGGGAGCTACCAAGCCAAAGACCCCACCATGAAAAAGTATTTGGATAAAACCAAGGAACAGCTCGAACAACTCGGGGAATATAAGATATGTCACATACCCCGCGAACAAAATGCCCGAGCTGACGCACTCTCGAAACTAGCTAGCACCAAATCAGGGGGCAACAATAGAAGCCTCATCCAGGAAATGCTACAGAACCCGTCAATCTCGGAAGAGGAAAAAGTCCTAGCCATAACAAGTCAGGACCAAGGATGGATGACCCCCATAATTAACTACCTCAAAGCAGAAATACTCTCCACAGATGAAAAGGAGGCAAAGAGGTTAAAGCGGGAGGCTCAGTATTACACTATCATAAACAACACCCTATATAAGAGAGGGATCTCAATACCGTTGTTAAAATGTGTGCCGACCTCTAACACAAGGGAAGTTTTAGAGGAAGTACACTGCGGCATTTGTGGTAATCATCTCGGAGCCCAAGCTCTCACCAAAAAGGTATTCTGGGCGGGATTTTACTGGCCAACCCTACAAAAAGAAGCTACAGAATTTGTAAAGACATGTCCCCCATGCCAGAAATATGCCAACTTCCACATTGCCCCGCCAGAAGAACTCATCAGCGTAACTTCACCTTGGCCATTCGCAAAATGGGGACTCGACCTTCTCGGACCCTTTCCTCAGGGATCAGAACAAGTCAAATTCCTCATAGTTGGGATAGACTATTTTACAAAGTGGATCGAGGCAGAGCCCCTAGCCAACGCCACTGCTCAAAAAAGCCAGAAATTCTTATATAGAAATATTGTCACAAGGTTCGGAGTCCCACACTCCATCACCACAGACAATGGCACTCAATTCACAGATGCAGGTTTCAGAAATCTAGCTGCCGACTTGAACATAAAACACCAGTTCACCTCCGTCGAACATCCTCAAGCCAATGGACAGGCCGAAGCTGCCAACAAAGTCATATTGGCTGGACTGAAGCGGAGACTGCAAGAAGCAAAGGGAGCTTGGGCCGAAGAACTCCCACAAGTCCTATGGGCATATCGAACAACACCACGTTCTACCACAAACGAATCACCATTTCGATTAGCGTACAGAATGGAGGCAATGATCCCAGTAGAGATCGAGGAAGGGTCCCCTAGAATGGTCCACTACAATGAATAAGCCAACTCTCAACTTCAAAGAGAAGAGCTCGACTTACTTCCAGAAGTCCAAGAAAGAGCTCGGATCAGGGAAGAAGCACTAAAACGCCGAATGGCTTCAAGATATAATCAAAGGGTAGTGCTAAGAAGTTTTGCTGAGAATGATCTCATCCTAATCCGAAATGATATCGAAACAACTCGACCTGGAGAAAGAAAGCTGGCAGCAAACTGGAAAGGACCCTACCGAGTTACAGAAGTACTTGGAAAGGGCTACTACAGACTGTCCGAACTTGATGGACGAGAGCTTCCCAGATCATGGCACGCATGCAACCTAAGAAGGTACTATAGCTAGAAGATCTCTTCATAGGGTGCACTCTTTTTCCTGAAAAGGTTTTTTATTGAGGCACCAAGTTGAGATCCAGAAATTATTTGACTGAAAGGGATGAAAAACTCCCGCATGTATATATTTGCATTTCCTTTTGAATAAAATATATTTTAGATATTCTACAAATTCTCAAGACGCATTAACATGAAGCATTCATCGCCCGATTATAAAGCAACAGATCGGCAGAAAGTGAAAAACAAATTCACTGCACGATCACGATGGAAGACCAATAAAGATGAAAACGCGATTCATCTAAAGGTCGACCAAACAAAGACAGAAACCACCTTCTACAAATCGGCAAAGATGAACACAGAATAATGTAAGAAGTTATCGAAAGTGATCCGAAAAAGAAGCTGACGAGGTCTTATGGATTGCTAAATAATAACTTAAAGACTGGCCGACGTTAAGAAGTCGGACCAAGTCAATCCAAGTTATCAGCAAATCCCTGGAAAGAGGTCTGGCCAACCCTATAAAAGAGGAATTGCTATAACTTAGAAGAGATCGACCTAACGAAGTCGGTCTCCTACAAACAAGTTATAAAAGTAATCCCTGAAAGAGACCTAACAAAGGTCCAAGAAAGAGGATTACAAAAATAATTTAGAAGAGATCGACCTAACGAAGTCGGTCTCCTACAAACAAGTTATAAAAGTAATCCCTGAAAGAGACCTGACAAAGGTCCAAGAAAGAGGATTACAAAAATAACTTAGAAGAGATCGACCTAACGAAGTCGGTCCCCTACAAACAAGTTATAAAAGTAATCCCTGAAAGAGACCTGACAAAGGTCCAAGAAAGAGGATTACAAAAATAACTAAGAGATCGACCTAACGAAGTCAGTCCCCTACAAACAAGTTATAAAAGTAATCCCTGAAACAGACCTGACAAAGGTCCAAGAAAGAGAATTACAAAAATAACTTAGAAGAGATCGACCTAACGAAGTCGGTCCCCTACAAACAAGTTATAAAAGTAATCCCTGAAAGAGACCTGACAAAGGTCCAAGAAAGAGGATTACAAAAATAACTTAGAAGAGATCGACCTAACGAAGTCGGTCCCCTACAAACAAGTTATAAAAGTAATCCCTGAAAGAGACCTGACAAAGGTCCAAAAAAGAGGATTACAAAAATAACTTGGAAAAGGACGACATAAAGAAGTTGACCTCCTACAAAAAGAGTTATAAAGTAGTCTCTGAAAAAGACCTAACAAAGGTCCAAGATAGAGGACTGCAAAAGTAACTGGAAAGAGGACCAACGCAAAGAAATCAGCTATGGATCGATAGAGATACAAACAAGAAGCAAGAAAACCAAGAAACAAGTTGGAACCACCCCTTCACGACCACAAAGGATCCCGCCCAATTCAAAGAGGCCGAAGGCTCCGACATGTTCAAAAAATGCTAAAACAAACAAGCATGATACGAAATACAATATTATAAAGCTTTGGGGTCAGGATCAAAAGCATAAAAGCTACTTGTTGTTTTTTCAAGATAGAAGTTGCTAAACAAGCAACCAAAAGGAATATCAACAGTCAGCAGAATATTCAAACTACAAATAAAGAGTTTCAAAGCCCACAAGCCGGGCCAACTACACAAATATCCAAAGAGAAATCAGCAAAGATCGGGAGCCTCCCCGGCAGCATCAGTACGGGGAGAAGGAGGCCGAGTCTGAATGGGGACAGCATCCACGGTTCTATCATCTCGGTTCAGAATCTGGCAATCCGGGTCAGACACAACTGGAGGAACTGAAGAGGCTGACACTTTGGCAGAAGACACAGGGGGAGGTTCAATATCATCATCATCCTGGTCATCAGGGACAATCTTACCATCCCTCACAACATTATCCAGGCTGAAAAGAGTAAGATCGGCCTCGGGAGCATTAATCCGAACCTGCTCGCTCAAGCTCTCATAGGCAGCAGTTATGCTGCCAACAAGATGACCTTGGAGCTCGGAGTAATCAGCTCGCGCATTCTCCAACTCCTCCCTCAGGCGCACCACCTCCCGATAAGATGTCACATAATTGTCCTTATGCCTCAATGTCGTGTCCTCGGCCAACCGCACAGAAGCTGCCAGAGCAAGGGAACTCGCCTTTTCGTTCTCCAGATCCTTCTCCAACTCGGCTACCTTTACCTCAAGCTCTTCCTTCAGGCCCTTCATTCGGTCGAACTCCTGTTTAGCCTCCTCCATAAACTCCTTGGTAGCATGGAGAGGAAGATTCTGGGCAGTTCGGTACAGGGCAGCCCCCATATATGCCATTTTAACACTATTTCAGGTCATAAAATCCAGATGGCGAAGGATTAACACATCATCCATGGGGAGGGTACCTTAGGGACCAATTTGCTGATCTACAAATTCGATTGCATTAAAATCAGGGGCGTCAAGGTTAAAGGTCTCAATTGTTTTCTGCTTCTTGTTGGGAGGAGCACCAGAAGCAATGGCAGAAGTCTGTGGAGGATCAGTCAGGCGAACTCGAAGAGTGGGGATCACCTTCCTTGGCCCAGGAGAACTTGGCACGGGCGGCTTCACAGGAACTTGAGAAGATCCCTCTCCGGCCGCCTTGGCTGAGATGTTTTGAGCAGCAACAGCCTTTTTCACCTTCTTGTAGGCCTTCATAGAATCATTATTTTTCGACATCTCTGAAAATACAGAATCAACCATAAATGACGAGTTACAACATAGGAGAAGAAAAGCTCAGAAACAAGTATAAAAACAAGTCAGACAGTACCCAAAGCAGTTCGAACCAAAGATGGATCACTCAAGAATCTTTTTGTATCCAGATGGGGTGGTTTCCCCCACAAATCTTCAAGAACAACTACAAAAGCCCGCTTAACCTCATTAAGCATCTCCCATGTAGAACGTGACACTCTCACATTCTTTTGCCACTCTAGAGGAAAAGCAGGCTCGTCATTCTCATCAAGAAAAAAAGGGGCGGACCCCCTCAATAGCACGGACTCAGAAGAAATAATTCTTAAAATCTTTAAAGGACTCATCATACATGGCAAAAACTTTATGCCCCTGGACCGATCTAAAAGAAACCCAGGAAGCTTTCTTTTTGGAAGAACCTCCGGGCTTGGCCGAGACAAAAAGATAGAGGAAAAGAGTTTCAGAAGGTGTTACGCCTAACTCTTGGCAAAGCAGTTGAAATATTTTGATAAAACCCCAGGAATTTGGATGAAGTTGGGATGGAGCAATATTACATGACCACAACAAGTCGGTCTCGAAAGCAGTAAAAGGAAAAGTAACGTCCAACTGGCTGAAGAATTATTCATAGGCGTAGAAGAAGGGACGTTCCCCCTCGACGAAAGTAGGAAAACAAGCCCTCTCATCAGAGTCAGGAGATACAAGCTCATAATCCTTCTCCCGAGCACTGCTACCACAAATCCTATGACGTTTTCTCAGCTCTACACAAAATTTAGCATCCACGACAGAGACACACATTAAGACAAGGGAGTCCAACCAATCGGACATCCCCTCGGGAACTTTGGAAGACACCTCTACAATGTTATTGCAAGAAGACATGACGCTGACTAATCCTAAAAATAAGAAAAGAAGATTGGATTACTAAAAAACATCTCGGACAAGGGGCAAAACAACTCGACTAAAATGACACAGGCGAACAAGCAGAAAAGGAAAACCCCAAGACTCAAACCAAAGTCTTGGGGCATCTTTTGGAGGCAGAAACAAAGCAAGGTTTCAAGAAATTCCTACAGCCTACGTCCCAGCATTCATCAAACAAAAAAAAGAAAGGTTTCAAATGAAACAAAGGAAGTAAAAACACAAAAGTCATCCAAGCCACTATCTTTCTACAGTATATCAGCAAAAAGCATCACCAACATCATACAGGCCAAGCGGAAATCGTCAAAGATACAAACCTTTTTTTCATAATAAAAAAAATCATCATTCCAAAACCATCATCAGAAGCACAAACAGAAATGACGGCAACATGCAAAAAACCCTAAAAAGCATCGAGCAGCAGGGAAGGCGAAAAAACTCACACAAACGGCGAAGAAATTCCAGAACACGCAACAATCAGGCACGGAAAAAAGCAGAAAAGATCCAAACTTTCTCAAAATCAGACATAAAAGTGACAGAGGAAGAAAAATCTAACCTGAAAAATAGAAGAAAACCTCGAAAGAAAGCTGAAGATCAGAAACGACAGAGCTACCCCGCGAAACGGAAAAATTCGAAGAACGGAAAGAGAAATCCAGAATCACCCTTCTTCCACGAAAGCAGTGGCAGAGCAGGCGTCGCAGGAAAGAACTATGAACTCTAGGCAAGAAACGGAAAGCGAGAGAGTAAAGGGAGAAGTTACGAAGAAGAATGAAGAAGAGAAACCGTTTCTGATGGCAAAATTCAAACCAAAGGAAATGGGGCATTTGAAGTCAATTAATGAGGGCATTAAACCCTCGCACGTTCCTAAAGCGCTGATATAAAAGCGCGCGCTTTTAAAGGAAAACGTTCCACATTCAAAAAGGCTCTACAAAGAAAGGAATCGACAAAATGCTTGAGTTCGGCTTCACTAGAAGGACCGAAGTCAAAGACTCGACCTCGACAAAAAGACCGAGCTCAAGCAGGGGCACTGTTCATACCCTGGGTCGAGCTATCCGACCTGGGATGATTGGAGACAAAGCGACCGACCTCTTCAGGTCAGACTATCCGACCTCTTTACAAAAGCGGTCGGCCAAATCGACAGGAAGGCCCAAGAAGGCCCAAACAAAGGAACACAGCCCAATCCAAAGGTAGCCCAAGCCTACAGAAAGAAGGGCGGTTCCGTTGAAGATAAGCTGACCTCACCCAAAGATAAGATAAGATAGGATAAAATAACTAACTTATCTTATCAGAAAGGTCAGCCCACACTACTATAAATACACTGGAGCACCCAGGTATAACTCATACTCTGATTCTACAATAAACCTGCTTAATACCCGTGCTGACTTAAGCATCGGAGTCTCTTGTAGGTACCCCCACCCTCCGGTGACCAAGGATCAGAAGTGAAGCCAGTCCAACAAGTCGGACATCACAGCTCCGGCCGCCACCAGCCAGCCGGATACGTCATCTCCGACCAGTACAGAAGATCTCATCCGAGATCGGCCTACAGTTTCAGGTAACCCTCGAAACAGTGACCTTTTTAGATAAGATAAGTTAGTTATCTTATCTTATCTTATCTTATCTTTGGGTGAGGTCAGCTTATTTTCAAGGGAACCACCCTTCTCTCTGTAGGCTTGGGCTGCCTTTAGATTTGGGTCATGTTCCTCGATTTTGGGCCCTCTTTGGGCTTTCCTGTCGATTTGTCCAAGCTCTTTGGGAAGAGGTCGGATGGTTTGACCTAAAGAGGTGGTCGCTTTGTCGCTAGTCATCCCGGGTCGGACATCTCGACCCAGGGTATGAACAAGATCTTTGTTGACAATTCCATCAAAGAGCGAAGGTTTCATCCATCCCTCAGCAAGCAACCAGTTTCCTAGATTCATAGCTTTGTATGGCAAATTCTGTGCAACAAGAACAGAATGAGGAGGGTATGAGAGGCATAAAGCCAACAAGAAGGCAAACAAGTATCTATATGCCATTCTAAATTGTTTCGTGAATAAGATTGTAAAGAATCACAGAGTATTTATAGCCATGGTTTGTAAATTAATATCATACAATAAAGCACATTATGTTAGTATTGAAAGAGAAATGTCAATTTGTAATGACTTGACCTAAGTGTGAACGAAATTCAGATATTCATATTATTAATTACTAATTAGGCACCTCTCTCATAGGCACTAATAGAGCCACTGGCCATGGTCAAATGTAGATATAATCATCTAAACGCATAATGAGTGAGAGAGAGTATCAGGAAGAATCAACCCATTTACAAGCCTTTTGCCCAAGTTGTCACGAAACTAAAATGGTTAATGAGAAATCATTAGTCATCTTTCTTTCATTAAAGAAACAACAACTATCTTTGGATAATCTAATACAATTGTTGTGTGTTTGTATCGCTAAGAATTCAGCCTCGACGGTTACAGGGTGGAAGTTTCTCAATGAGCGTAATCTACACGGTCAATAGACTAGTGGGCAGTGCCAGCGGGAAGTGGGCACTACACTTTGGCACTGGAATAACAACCAACTCCATTACTCCAAGTCTCCAAGACAAGTTGACCTAAAAGAACAAAAAATATCAATGCAGTAGTGGCATTGAATTGAACAATTATTAAAGCATGTATTGCACAAATCTGGGCTGAAGATAATTATTAAAGCATCTTTGGCACAAATCTGGGCTGAAGATACTATACTAGCGAGATTTAGGAATCCATCATTTCATCTCTCCTAATTAAAATTTAATAGACTCACAAATCACTAATCAGTACACATAATCTCAGCCTCTCTCAAAGTATTTGCCTTATGATAGTGCTAGGCTATGCATGGCTGCAAAGAAGGACCACACAAACAATCATTTCCGGCAAAGGCACTGGCCGGGAACTGAATCTTTGGAATCTAACCACAAAGATGGTTATAACTGACGTTCAGCTTCTGAAGCCCAACCACACCCTTCGCAATCTTCCCAAACACCGAATTTCTAGACAAATCCAAGTACTTGAGCTTCTCCGCGATCCTCAAACCTCCCATATCGAACTTCAACTTGTTCCCTGAAGCCCAGAACCCTACCAAATAGTCTGTTCTATTCAGCAATCCAATGGCGCTCCCTGAGATATCATTTCCAAAGAGATCAATGTAGTCGTAGAAGTAAGTCTCCGAAGGTTTCCAATCATCCAGCTTCATCCTTATTCCACACTTGGCCAGCTTCAACGAGTAGATAACCGGAGACGAAGTCACCCACTTGGGGATTATTCCCAGGTGCAAATTGTGGTTCGACAAATCCAGAGATTCAATTCCTTTCACGTTCATCTGGGGGAACGGATCTACCAGCAAGTTGTTGGAGAGGTTCAGGTTGAAGATCTTCATCAAGTTCTTGAAGCTCTGAGGCACGCTTCCAGTGAATCGGTTCGAGGAGAGATCGAGTGTGTCGAGAGCCTTCATTTTCCCTAGAAAATCAGGGATTTTCCTGGAAAGCGAGTTCTGTCCCAGTTCCAGGTATCCCAGTATTGGTGCCAGCGTGGCAATCGACGCCGGAATCGTGCCAAAAAATTTGTTCCGAGAAAGTTCTAGAAACCTGAGGTTCTTTAACGAAGTGAAAAAATCGAGAATGTTACCACTGAGCTGGTTGCCTTGCAAACTCAGATATGTGAGGCTCTTGAGGTTTTGAATCCCGTCTGGGATAACACCAGTGAGGAGGTTGTCGCCGAGTTTGAGCTGAGTGAGCTAAGTCAACAGGGATAGTGAACTCAGCAATGTTCCGGTTAAGCGATTGCCTTGGAAGCTGAAGGCGCCAAATTTTCGAGTGGAGTTTCCAAAAGAATTGGGTATGCGACCCGAGATTTGGCTGTTCTCGATGTAGATGTATTGGAGGTTGGGCATATTGAGGAGGAAACCCGGGAAAGGGACCCGATATGTTTCGGAGATTAGTGAAATAGATACCGTCGAGAAATTGGAGCTTTGAGAGGGAGGACGATATGGTACCCGATAAGAAGCTATTGGGTTGCTCGGGTTGACCCCCAAGAGAAATGCTTGTGACCCGTTTGTTTTCAAATAGGCAGTTAAGGCCCGGTCACGTGCAACAATTGGTTCCGCGTATCCATTTGCTGAGCATCCCAGATGGGTCCGATTTGATGCCCGGTTTGAAGCCCAATAGGCCTGCTTCGTCATCCGGGTGGCATTTTACTGCATTGGCCTTGAGGTGTAGCGGTGTGAAGATGGTGCAGAGGATCAAGAGTGTTGTTGTTGCAGTGGGGATGCTCATTTTTATTTTGTGGGTTCTACTCAGTTTTGCAAGCTTATGTTAATATGTTATATAAGAAAAGAAAAGAAAATGTAGTTGCAATTATTGACTATGAATATAAATGCATGATTATCTGGATCTGGGGTTCTGTCTTGGAAGCATTGGTCAGTGGATATCTACCATCTAGCTGGAGGGAGCCTCCAGAATTGACGCATTTATACTTTTCTTTTGTGTAGTGCAAGTGCTGTAATGTGGTTATGGTTCCACTTTCCACACACTACCCCTTGCTTTGCATTGTCCCAGTTTGCAGTACACTGTGGCACGTAGCCTTCTTGAACACTTCAAAATTTTGCCTGCTCTTATCTTAAAATATTGTTTTGAAAATCCTCCTACAAATCTTTTGTTTCAACATCTCTTTCCTCATACACTCAGTTTTACATTAAGAATGGACAATTGACAATTTTCGGGTATATTACCGACATCTAGACTTTGTACATTGCTATATGTTATGTTTTAATAGCTTTGTACATTGCTATATAGCACTTCTAAAAATAAACTTAGTTGTACCCCATGACATTTGCAATCTTTGTGCATGCATTGCTTGAATATTGGAATAATCCAATATCTTCTTTTCGTGATAGCCAAACTAATTATCCCATTTTTTTAATTAATTTTAGAATTTTGTTAGCACTCAGCAGCAATTAAACTAAAATTTTAGTTAAATAACTTCACTTGCGTAATTGTTTGGACGTATGAGTATCAACTCTCAGGTAGCGTTTGTTTGCGAGACAGAGACCAAGAGACAGAGACAGAGAGACAGAGACCAAGAGACAGAGATAGAAATAAGTATTAGTATTGTATTTGATGTGAAAGTGTACAAGACTGATTTATGTCTCAATATCCTATTTGGTTTGAAATAAAAAATAGAGACTAAATATTTAAAATTACTAAAATGCCCTTAATTTTAATAATAAACCCTAACCCCCAAATACAATTTCATTTTCATCAGCATCCAACCCTAACCCATTTTTTCGTCTCCTCTACCCTTTCTCCTCTCCTCTGTCGTGAATGAATTGTGGAGCCTGACCCACCGTCGGTAGCACCTCCAAGGGTCGAAACCACGATGGCGCCTCTTCAGTTCTCCTTGGTTCATCTTCGTGGCCCCAGTTGTCACCCTCGATTTGTGACGCTGTTTCTGTATCCATGCCGGTGAGTGTGCGTCGCCACCGTCTCGGAGTTGTGCGTCCAGTCTCCACTGTTTCTCTGTCAATGGAGCTGGTATGTTCTTTCAATTAACCTTATTTGCTTGTTAATTTTGTGAAGTTCAAGAGGGATTTTTGATTACCCCATTTTCTAATTTGTGAAACGCTCACCTTCTGATTTGTCCTCATGTTGATGAAAATGTTTAAATCCCTCGTTGGATGATTTGAGATTTGCCCTGATTTGCTTCAAATTGCTAATTCGTGCTTCTTCAAATGTTGAAGATTTCTGAAGTTGTTATATCCGAGTTTTTATTTGCCCTCATTTGTAGATTTATGAATTTTGTGTCATATTTTTTAAAGATTTCAGAATGTGTGATTGCTGATTGCTGATTCCATTGTTTGTGTATCATATAATTTTTTTCAGCTTACTTGTGCTTGTTAATTGCTGATTTGTAAATCTGTGATTGCTATTTTTTTAAATTTATTTATGATGATTACTGTATAGAAAATCAAAGAAGATGATTTGAGAACTGTTTATCATAATTATGTTCCTGTTGTCACTCGTTTTTGTTAGCAAAATTAGTACTCACTGGTGTGCTATATTGATTTGGGAATGTATTTTTTTACTACTGTCTAACATATTAGGAGTGTGAAAATTTATTGGAAAAGCTAGAGGCACCAACATTTGATTTTAAATACGACAAAGAATCTCTTCCTTGAAGATATCTTGAATTGGAAAATTTGTTTTGATTAGATTCATTAGTGCATTTTATTTCGACTAGTTGATTCATTCTTGTATTGTGTTACTATTTGTTGTTAACCTGGTAAATTATTTTTGCTTACTGTTAAAGGTATAGCCTGGTTAACAATGGCTTCCACAAGTAGAAGATCTACAAGTGGTTCGTACAGTAGCGGCAACGTAACAGGAGAACATTTTTGTGAGTGTGGTTTAAGAGCACCGTTACAAGTTTCGAATAGCATGGCCAACCCGGGTAGAAAGTATTATGCGTGTCCTGCAAGGCGATGTGGATGGTTTAGATGGGCAGGTCCAAGTATCCAACATTCTGACGTTGGAGATGATCGCTCTTGTCAACTGAATTCTAATTTGAGGAGCGAACGAGTGGAAAAACTTCATACTGATGTTGTGTATCTCAAATTATTAGCATTCATTCAACTTTTTGTTTTTGTAGTCTGTGTTGTCTTGGTCATTTTATTGTTGTGTAAGTTGTAGTATGACCTTTAAACTCAAATAGGCAAATGAGAAATTGTAATAACTAGTTTGAGAACATGTTTCAGTATTTTTTATTGTTAATTATAAAATGAGTACAGGTTCACATCTCCTCTTCTCTTTGTCACTGTAGTCCTTTTTACTTCACTACTGCTCTCACTTTATATTTCCTTTTTGTTATTAAATACCGTATAAGAGGAATCATATTATACACATTATGTTACATTAAAAGAAATAGATATGAAGCTAAGGCAGAATGGTGTGACGATGAGTGGCATTAGAAGTTAGAACACAAGAAGAAAGAAGAAAAAATGGGTCCAAAAGTGCAATGAGAAAAAATAAGGGGTTCTTGCAATGTGGTTGAGAGTGAGAGTGAGTGGCACAGTTTCCACAGAGACACCAACTCAGAACGAGTGTGACATATTGTCTCATGTGCTGCATTTGTTGATGTTTTAAAAGTGGATAAATTTTTATTTAATAAGGTTAACAAGACTCTACCATTCTATGTAAATAAATTATTATTTATCTTATCTTACCACAACTTCTTCTTGAATAACAGAGATGATGACATTCTCATCTTAAACCAATATTTAAAGAGTGAATGAGAAATAAGCTTTTTTCTTCCATAATATGATTTGAAAAGGCTTGTTCTTGGTGTTGTGATCCTGTAATAATTGAGACACATGATATGAATGTTAAATGCATAAGTTGCTGATAGTGGTAAGTGTGAAATAAAGTAGATATAGTTGTGGTTTAAAAAAAATAACAAAAGCAAATACTAGAAGAAGAACTGCATTACTGAGAACCACAAATTATAAGAATGGAACAGTTGATGACCAAAAACTAAGATAATTGTCATTAACATGATCATGACCATAAATATTATACTTAGTAAACAATTCCTACTCAAGCGACGAAAATAAAGGCCATACCACAATGCCGATAAAACTGTACAAAGAACCTACACCTATTTTGAACATAGCAAAATAAAGGCGTTACCAAAATATCTATCCAAATGCATACCAAATATAAGTTTGTATGTTATACCATCTTAAACATAACTATCTCACAAAATCCTAAAACTCTATAGTGAAAAAACTTAATACCCTAAGACAAACTTAATAGCCTAAGCCAAACTTAATACCCTTAACCAACAGTCAACTTCATATAATGGAATGCACAAGGCCAATCATCTGTGAATCTGACAAGCCCCAGAAGTGTGCATACACATTAGGACTCTCAGCAAACTTCAAAATCGCCCTCACCACCTCATCATCACCGAACCCAAGCTGTGTGAGCTTCTCGCCAACCTTCCACCTCTCGTTCACACCGACAATGGCATCAGCTATCAGTTGGGCATTCTTTCTTTGGTTAGCCGAAGATTGCTGAATATGGTTGGCCATCCTCTCCAGTACGTCAAGTTGTTTTCTCTTCCTCCCGTATCGCCTTGTGCTTCCTGCACTCGCATCGGCTTTAGAATGTGATGCTTGTCCTTGCATTGATGGCCCTTCGTTGTTGTCTGGATGTGGACACATCTCAGACTCATCAAATCCAACTGCAGTGTCTTATGTCTCTTCATTAACCTGTTCCTCCGCATCAAAGCCACTAACTGTCGCTACTCCCGTGGCTCTATCCCTCCCAAATATACCCTCCAGCCGATGAAATAGAGAAAATGGCTTGCCAGGACTGTAGAACTTGGTTGGATGTGCCTGTGAAAATATAAACCGAATTTAACAAATTTATTATGAAGTTCCTGATGAAAAACTAGTTACAATAATGAAATTCCGAATAATTTAATAATACATGAGAAGATTATTCAACTTTTAATATCAATATATATATATAATACTAGAAGGGAAAAATATGGATCATAAATTCAGATGGAATAATACATAAAAGAGCATACATTGAAAGAAAGTTTAGTTAATAAACTTTGCCTCTATGAAAAAGACGTGAAATAGATGAATGGATGAGGCTTGTATAGATTATAGGGCATGTTCCATTGTTAGTGAGAAAGCAAGAAGAGAAGGAGACTGTTCTTGCCAACACCAGAGTCACCAATCAATAACACTTAATACGAGTAATCAAATCTGCTATTCCCTACTTTTGAACCTGAACCCGTTTCTCTCTTTTCTTTTTTTACCCTTTCCAAATTCAATTAAAACTCCAATAATAAGAGCATGCAAGTAGACTCATTCAACCATGATTGTTGATGTCACTTTTACATAATAAAGAAAAGGGGTCAAAGTAATTAACTTCTATACCAGAAGAATACTAGCATGATTATTGATCATAGATTGAATTATTAAAGCATTATTCAACTAGACTTGTTCAAGAGGTGCAAAGTGGCTCAGACTCAATAAAAATATGAATCACACTCACCTTTAACCATTTATCAAGGACATCTTTGCTATCAACCTCGACACATTGTTTCTCATGGTTCCAGCCGAATCCACTACATCCAAGCATGTCAGCGGCGTACTGATACTTCTCCTTCAACTGCTTGTGCTTATTCTTGCAGTGCTTCGCGGTCAGTGTACAACTGGGGAAGGCCTCCAGCATCTTCAGAGCCAGTTTTTCGAATGTTCCGAGTTTAAACTGCCCGCAATCAGCCCTCTGAGCGTCTACCACAAACTCCTCCATGAAGCCAACAAAAGCATTAGTCTCTTCATCACTCCACATGTGCTTATTCTCCATTTTTACCTACCAAAATTAAGATAATCAAAACTGTACATAAATTATCTAAATTACAATTAATTTACATAAAACAGGTAATTGCCATTACAAATGAAACAGCGAAAAATAACACAAATAGTAAAAATAATAAAACAATTAGTTACCATTACAAATAATAATAAAACAGCAAACAATATCACAAATAGGTAGTTGCCATTACAAATGAAGATGTGCTATTACAATCTTTCCCGTCTCAACAAGTCATACAAATTAAAATGCAGCTGATAAACTACTATTTTATGGTTTATTTTGTTCTCAATTGAGTGGTTATTTATCAAGCCTTTGCACACTTATTCATACAATTTGCATGATTTTACAATTCCTTCCCAATTTTACTCTATGATTAAAAACATGCTTCTTTGGCCTTAAAATTACTATGTTTAATCCTCTCTTTTATACCATTCGATGTCGTGATCTATGTGTTAAGTGTTATCAGGCTTTATAGGACAAGAATGGCTTAGAGGATGGAGAGGAAGCTTGCAAAAATGGAAGGAGCACAAGAAATAAAGGAGACAAACAGCGAGGAGTGACACGCACGCATGGCTCACGCATGTGCATGAATCGGAGTTTGCACGGCGACGCGTGCGCGTGCCTGAAGCGTATGCATGACAAGAAAAATCGCCAAACGACGTGCACGCATGACTGACGCGCACGCGTGACTGACGCGTACACGTGATATGCGCTATCTACAGAAATCGCAGAAAACGCTGATGGCGATTTTGGGCCATGTTTGGACCCAGTTTTCGGCCCAGACATACAGACTAGAGCCATGGGACAAGCAGAGACTCAACAGACATTCTCATTAGTTTTTAGTTTTAGTTTTGAATCTTAGAGAGAAATTACTACTTCCTCTAGGTTTCCTTTACATTCATAGATTTCTAGTTTTGATGCTTTTGCTTTGGATATTGAGAAGAGTCACTACCTCCGTTGAAGTTGCTATTATTCTAGTTTGTTTTCCTATTCATTTACTCTTTTGATTACTTATTAACCCTGTTTACATAAGGATGTTGCATTTTGGGATTTATTAATGCAAAGAATTATTTTTATCTTTAATTAATTTTTAGTTCCTATTTTATTTAATTTATCATGTCTCCTTCTTATATTTCTGTGAACGTTATATTCATGTCAATGGAGTAGATTCCCAACTTGACTTAGGGGTTGATTAAAAGGAGACCCTTGAGTTGGAATGCTCAAGTGATTAGTTAAATTGGAAGTTATTGGCTAATTCTCTATTTACTAACGCTAATCCTTCCCAAGGGAGAGGATTAGGACTTGTGAATAAGAGCTAGCTCAATCACTTGACTTTCCTTTATTTAGTAAGGGTTAACTAAGTGAAAACAACAACCTCTTGATACTATACTTGGAAAAATCCAACAAGGATAGAACTTCCAATTAATCTTCCCCCGGTCAAAGCTTTTTATTCTGAATACATAAATCTCTTTTAATTTACATTGCTTTAATTTACAATCATTTACTTTTCAATTCTCCTACTCTTAAAAATTTCTCGGAAAATTTCTGACTAATAAAATAGCACTCTTTTGTCAACTCGTTGGAAGACGACCTGGGATTCCTACTCCCAGTATTTTTATTCTAAATTTGTGACAAGCCTTCTAAATTGATAAGCGAATTTTTGCTGGTTAAGAACTGTACTTGCAACATATTTCTTATATTAATTTCTTAATTGGATAATTTCTGCCTCATCAATTTTTGGCGCCGTTGCCGGAGAGTTGCAATTGTGTGCTAAATTATTAGTTGGTGTACATATTTTTAATTTTTGCATATTTTATTTTATTTTATTACCATGAGCTGTATGTTTCTTTCATTGAATGACGCGTTCACTGCCTGATCCGAGCTTAGCCGCATTTGATCCTGAAATTGAAAGAACTATTTCACGTATTAGACAAGCTCGACGGTGGTT
The DNA here is from genome assembly GCF_000816755.2 of Arachis ipaensis. Classification (NCBI taxonomy): domain Eukaryota; kingdom Viridiplantae; phylum Streptophyta; class Magnoliopsida; order Fabales; family Fabaceae; genus Arachis; species Arachis ipaensis. Next base: position 23,061,566 of record NC_029785.2, read on the forward strand.
AGCCTCTGAGGGTAGTGAAGTGGTTACTACCAATTTACCAGTCTCTTCTGAAGGCGAATCTGAAGCGCCATCTGAGGAAGAAACAAGCTCCTTTTCTACTAATTCGGTTGATCTACATGCAGGTAATATGGCGGAGCCCAGAAGGATTACTCTCCAGGAGGCAGGAGTCCTAGACTTCACACTGCAACCGTATCAAGTGCGTCACCCAAATCTGGCTGCAGATTTTGAACTGAAGACTGCGCTAATCAACTTAATGCCTAAGTTTCATGGCTTATCTGCTCAAGAACCTATCAAGCACCTCAGGGATTTTCAGCCAGCCTGCTTAACTGTTAGGCGTCATGGTGCAGATGAGACTTCTATTCTGCTAACTGCCTTCCCGTTTTCTCTTGAGGGAAAGGCAAGGGAGTGGTACTACACTCAACCTGAAGTAGTTGTTACCAACTGGGATAGCGTACTTGGAGTTATAGCCCAACCTGGTAGCAAGTGGATCTACGGGCAGCATCATTCAAAACCTAAGAGCATCTCAGCCCAGTCACACACCTTGGAGGCTCACGTGTGGGTACAGATTATGTCCCACTATGTCTTTCCGAGCACTCATGAGTCGACCTTCACAGTAGACATGGCTTTCCACATCTGGTGCATCTTGACAGAGCAACCCGTCAACCTATCCCGACACATCTGGGATGCCATGGGACATGTACAGATTGTGGGTAACTTGTCTTTTCCCGCCTTGGTTTCAGATTTAGTCTCTGCAGCAGGTGTGTCATATTGGGCAGGAGACACGAAGGTCATCATCCCTAGAGCAGACCAGTATGTCCCGAACGGGAGGTACATCAGGCCGTCAGTTCCCTCTGCAAGCCGGCTTGCAGGTCCATCTTTAGATACTCCTCTTACTTCTACTCCACCATCATCCACACCACAAGCACTATCCATCCATCAGATGTTCCTTCAGATCATTGAGAGGTTCGACCGGCAAGACCGGCGAATGGAGCAAATGGAGCGCTGTAACAAGCGCAGATACAACTATCTGAAGGACCTCATAGTTGGTACACACCGACCTCCAGAACCAAAGGACACCCCAGACTCCCCTTCATCAAGTAGTACAGAGAACCAAGGCGAACCAGACACTGGAGGTGACGCTTCCAGCCCTCCCTTGCTCCTTACTGATGGCACAGAGGGCCGTGCCAAACCTTAAGTGTGGAGAGGTCAGTTCTTGACTTCCAGAGGTAACTTTTCTCTCTTAACACCAACATTTGACTTTTGCTTTTGTTAGATAGGATAGATTGCATGATAATAGTTATTTGCATGTATGTTTTGCTTGGTTAGAGTAATGAGTTTCTTTTCAAGACCCTTTTCATAGAATTTCACTAATTTAAATTGAAAAATTTGTGTTAAACTTGTTTGAAGACTGTAATTTGGAACATGAATTATAGCTAAGAACACACAACCTGTGAGATTTGAGTTTAATTACATTGGTTACATTATTTAACCATAATATTTTATTCTTGTGTGTTTTCTTCTCTGTGATTGTAATCTATATTTTGTTCCATTCTATATGTCCATTATTTAGTATATTTACATACGTGCATATGATTGAGGCCATCATTTGATTTTAGCTCACTTATCCCAAATAGCCTACCCTTTCAATTGCCTTTCTTTGCCACTTTGAGCCTTTTAATCCCCTTTTGTTCTATATTTTACCACATCACTAGTCTTAAGCGGAAAAATAATTAATTACCCTAAGTGAATCTTTGGTTAGCTTAAGTTAGAGATTGTGTATCATTTAAGTGTGGGGAACTGTGGGAACTTGGGTTGATGAAAGTGTACAGTGTTCTATTGACAAAATATTAGGAGTTTGGGTGCATACTCATAGGAGACCAGAAAAAAATTAAAAATTCATGTGCATTGATATGTTATGTTTGCTTTTATGATTCAACAAAAAAAAACCAAAAATATTCATATAATTAAGTAAATAAATAAATAAGGGAACAAAATTACCCCAATGCTAAGTTTAATAAAAGATCAATGCATATGTGGTGAAATTAAAGAAAAATTTGGTATATGAGTATGTGATGCAAAAGTGGGAATTATGGGTTAGGCATGATTTTAGAGTTACATAGAGTGTGTGTGTGTGTGTGTGTGTGTGTGTTAGGTAAGAGCTTAGGTTAATCAATGATTCATATTACAGCTCACTTGGCCATACATATATCCTTACCCTTACCTTAGCCCCATTACAACCTTGAAAAGACCTCATGATATTTGCATTGGTGTACTAAATTTTCGTTGATTGGTTAGATGAAGAACAAAGTTTAGAAAGCATGACTAAAGAAGAGTAGAGTGAATTAACCCTAGACACTTGAGTGGCTAGAGTGATATACACCACCAGTGAGGGTTCAATGCTGCATTCTATGTTCCCTGCTTTCATGAGCTATCTTCTTACAAGTTTACTTGTCTTTTATTGTGTGATTTGAATTAGTGAAATCTGACTTATGTTTGTCTTGAAGAATTTATTTACTTTTAACTAAGTAGACAGAATCATCTCAGTATATAGTTGCATTCATAGGTTGCATCTCATGAGTCTTACTTTCTCCTATTCATCCTTTTGTCTCCTTGAGCTTAGCATGAGGACATGCTAATGTTTAAGTGTGGGGAGATTGATAAACCACTATTTTATGGTTTATCTTATGCTCAATTGAGTGATTTTTTATCAAGCCTTTGCACACTTATTCATACAATTTGTATGATTTTACAATTCCTTCCTAATTTTACTCTATGATTAAAAACATGCTTCTTTGGCTTTAAAATTGCTATGTTTAATCCTCTCTTTTATACCATTCGATGCCGCGATCCGTGTGTTAAGTGTTATCAGACTTTATAGGACAGGAATGGCTTAGAGGATGGAGAGGAAGCTTGCAAAAATGGAAGGAGCACAACAAATAAAGGAGACAACTGATGAGCGGATAATTTATACGCTTTTTGGCATTATTTTTAGTATGTTTTTAGTATATTTTAATTAGTTTTTATTATATTTTTATTAGTTTTTAAATAAAAATCACTCTTTTGGACTTTACTATGAGTTTGTGTATTTTTCTATGATTTCAGGTATTTTCTGGCTGAAATTAAGGGACCTGAGCAAAAATCTGATTCAGAGGCTGAAAAAGGACTGCAGATGTTGTTGGATTCTGACCTCTTTGCACTTAAAGTGGATTTTCTGGAGCTACAAAATCCCAATTGGCACGCTCTTAATTGGGTTGGAAAGTAGACATTTTGGGCTTTCCATCAATATATAATACTTCATACTTTGCCCGAGATTTGATGGCCCAAACAGGCGTTCCAAGTCAGCTCAAGAATTCTGGCGTTTAACTCCAAAACTGGCACAAAAACTGGAGTTAAACGCCCAAACTGGCACAAAAGCTGGCGTTTAACTCCAAGAAAAGTCTCTACACATGGAAGCTTCAATGCTCAGCCCAAGCACACACCAAGTGGGTCCAGAAGAAGATTTCTGCATTAATTACTGATTTTTGTAAACCCTAGGCTACTAGTTCTCTATAAATAGGACCTTATACTATTGTATTCTCATCTTTGGACGTTTAGTCCCTAGACCTTGGAGGCTGGCCATTCGGCCATGCTTACACCAATATCACTTTTGTATTCTCAACGGTGGAGTTTCTACACACCATAGATTAAGGTGTGGAGCTCTGCTGTTCTTCATGAATTAATACAAAGTACTATTGTTTTTTTATTCAACTCAAGTCTATTTCTTCTCCAAGATATTCATTCGTTCTTCAACTTGATGAATGTGATGATCCGTGACACTCATCATCATTTTCACCTATGAACATGTGCCTGACAACCACCTCTGTTCTACTAGCAATGGCTTCAATGCGTATCTCTTGGGTTTCTAATCTAAGATTGGAACCTTCGTGGTATAGGCTAGAATTATTGGCAGCCATTCCTGAGATCCGGAACATCCAAACCTTGTCTGTGGTATTCTGAGTAGGATCTGGGAAGGGATGGCTGTGACGAGCTTCAAACTCGCGATTGTGGGGCGTGTGACAGACGCAAAAGGATCAATGGATCCTATTCCGACATGATCGAGAACCGAGAGATGATTAGCCGTGCGGTGACAGCGCATTTGGAACGTTTTCACTGAGAGGACGGGAAGTAGCCATTGACAACGGTGATGCCCAACATAAAGCTTTCCATGGAAAGGAGTATGAATGATTGGAAGAAGGCAATAGGAAAGCAGAGGTTTAGGGGGAACAAAGCATCTTCATACGCTTATCTGAAATTCCAACCGAAGAATTACATAAGTATCTCTATCTTTATTTTATGTTTTATTTATCTTTTAATTATCAATTCTCCATCACCATCTGAATTAGCCTGAATGAGATTTACAAGGTGACCATAGCTTGCTTTTAGCCGACAGTCTCCGTGGGATCGACCCTTACTCACGTAAGGTATTACTTGGACGACCCAGTGCACTTGCTGGTTAGTTGTGCGGAATTATGACAAAGTGTGATTCATGTTTAAGAGCTCCAAGTCCTTTGGCGCCATTGTTGATGATCACATTTTCGTGCGCCAAGTTTTTGGCACCGTTGCCGGGGATTGTTCGAGTTTGGACAACTGACGGTTCATCTTGTTGCTTAGATTAGGTACTTTTCTTTTTACTTTTCGGAATTTTTAAGAATGAATTCTAGAGTTTCAAGGTGATGTTTTTATCATCACAAAAGCTGATTGATTCTCATCAATTTAGCTGCTGAATGTAATGTCCTGGTGAAGCTTGGCCAAACATGTCTAATCTTTTTAGACTGAAGCTTTAGACTAACATTGCATTCTTGCATTTACATGCATTATGTTCTTCATTAATCTTCAAGTTGTTCTTGATGATTTACTTGTTCTGATCTTTAAATACTCTTGTTTTGTGTGTTTTGTTGTTTTTAATAGGCATTTTCAACTTGTTAGTCTCTAGTATGAAAATTTCTAAGTTTGGTGTCTTGCATGCATTGCTTATTTGATCTTAGTTGCATTTTTTTTGTTATTTCTCATCATTAAAAATTCAAAAATATTTTCAAAATTGTGTCTTTTCAAGTCAATAATACAGAGAATTGAAGATTCAGAACATTCAGCAGAGGAATCAAACAGAAAAAGCTGGGCGTTCAAAACGCCCAGTGAAGAAGGAAAACTGGCGTTTAAACGCCAGCCAGGTGCCAGGGTACCTGGCTGGGCGTTTAATGCCCAAAAAGGTAGCATTTTGGGCGTTAAACGCCAGAATGGATGCCATTCTGGGCGTTTAACGCCAGAATGACACTAGAGGGAAGATTTTGTTTTTAATTCAGATTTTTTTTCAAACCTTCATAATTTTTCAAAATCAAATCTTTTTCAAATCATATCTTTTTAATCATATCTCTTCAAAATCAATTTCTTTCCATTTTTTTTATTTATTACTATTTTCAAAAATCCTTGCTAAAATTAATGATTTACTTCAAAATTTTCAAGTTGTTACTTGCCTATTAAGAAAGGATCAAATTTTAAATTTTAAGAATCATATCTTTTAATTTCTTGTTAGTCAAGTAATCAACTTTAATTCTAAAATTTCTCTTTTTCTTTATTTGATTTTCAATCATATCTTTTCAATCATATCTTTTCAATCACATCTTTTTCAAAATTTATTTTTCAATCATATCTTTTTAATTTCTAATTTCAAAATCTTTTTCAAAAATCACTTTGTTTCTTTCCCAATCTTAGTTTTCGAAAATCTCAATCAAATTTTCAAATTTCTTTTTAATTATTTCAAAAGCTTTTTAATTTATTTTCGAAAATTCTTCCCCTCTTCTCACATCCTTCTATTTAAGGGACTAACACTCCTCCTCAAGGTACAATTCGAACTCTATTCCTCTTAATAAGTTCGAATTCTCTTCTATCTACCTCCTCCTTCTATTCTTCTTTTCCTCTGATACCTCAAGGAATCTCTATACTGTGACATAGAGAATTCCCTACTTTCTTGTTCTCTTCTCTTTCATATGAGCAGGAGCAAAGATAAAGGCATACTTGTTCAAGCTGATCCTGAACCTGAAAGGACCTTGAAGAGAAAGCTAAGAGAAGCTAAAGCACAATTCTTTTTAGAAGGCCTAACAGAGCTTTTCAAAGAAGAAGAAGCCATGGCAGCCGAAAACAACAATGCCAACAATGCAAGGAAGGTGCTTGGTGACTTTACTGCACCCACTCCCGACTTCTGTGGGAGAAGCATCTCAATCCCTGCCATTGGAGCAAACAACTTTGAGCTTAAGCCTCAATTAGTTTCTCTAATGCAACAGAATTGCAAGTTTCATGGACTTCCATTGGAAGATTCTCATCAGTTCTTAGTTGAATTCTTGCAAATCTGTGACACTGTTAAGACCAATGGGGTTGACCCTGAAGTCTACAGACTTATGCTTTTTCCTTTTGCTGTAAGAGACAGAGCTAGGACATGGTTGGATTCACAACCTAAAGAAAGCCTGAACTCTTGGGAAAAGCTAGTCAATGCCTTCTTGGCAAAGTTCTTTCCACCTCAAAAATTGAGTAAGCTTAGAGTGAAAGTCCAAACCTTCAGACAGAAGGAAGGAGAATCCCTCTATGAAGCTTGGAAAAGATACAAGCAATTGATCAGAAGATGTCCTTCTGACATGCTTTCTGAATGGAGCATCATAGGTATTTTCTATGATGGTCTGTCTGAACTATCCAAGATGTCATTGGATAGCTCTGCTGGAGGATCTCTTCATCTGAAGAAGACGCCTGCAGAAGCTCAAGAACTCATTGAAATGGTTGCAAATAACCAATTCATGTACACTTCTGAAAGGAATCCTGTGAATAATGGGACAGCCCAGAAGAAAGGGGTTCTTGAGATTGATACTCTGAATGCCATATTGGCTCAGAATAAAATATTGACCCTACAAGTCAATATGATTTCTCAGAGTCTGTCTAAAATACAAGCAGCAACAGGCAGTACTAAGGAAGCTTCCTCTGAAAAGAAGCTTATGATCCTGAGAACCCAGCAATGGAAGAGGTGAATTACATGGGAGAATCCTATGGAAACACCTATAATCCTTCATGGAGAAATTATCCAAATCTCTCATGGAAGGATCAACAGAGACCTCAACAAGGTTTCAACAACAATAATGGTGGAAGAAACAGGTGTAGCAATAGCAAGCCTTTTCCATCATCTTCTCAGCAACAGACAGAGAATTCTGAGCAAAGCCACTCTGACTTAGCAACCATTGTCTCTGATCTAATCAAAACCACTCAAAGTTTCATGACTGAAACAAGGTCCTCCATTAGAAATTTGGAGGCACAAGCAGCTGAGTAAGAAAATTACTGAACTCCCTCCTAGTACTCTCCCAAACAATACAGAAGAAAATCCAAAATGAGAGTGCAAGGCCATAACCACAACCCACACGGCCGAACCTGGAGAGGAGGAAGAGGCAGTGATCTCCACTGAGGAAGACCTCAATGGACGTCCACTGACCTCCATGGAGTTTCCTAAAGAGGAACCATGGGAATCTGAGGCTCACACTGAGACCATAGAGATTCCAGTGAATTTACTTTTGCCATTTATGAGCTCTGATGAGTATTCTTCCTCTGAAGAGGATGAAGATGTTACTGAAGAGCAAGTTGCTAAGTACCTTGGAGCAATCATGAAGATAAATGCCAAGTTGTTTGGTAATGAGACTTGGAAGGATGAACCTCCATTGCTCATCAAAGAACTGGATGACTTGACTAGGCAGAGATTACCTCTGAAGAGACAAGATCCTGGAAAGTTCTTAATACCTTGTACCATAGGCACCATGACCTTTGAGAAGGCTTGTGTGACCTAGGGTCAAGCATAAACCTCATGCCTCTCTCTGTAATAGAGAAGCTAGGGATCATTGAGGTACAAGGTGCAAGAATCTCACTGGAGATGGCATACAATTCAAAGAAACAGGCTTATGGACTTGTAGAGGATGTCTTGGTAAAGGTTGAAGGCCACTACATCCCTGCTAACTTCATAATCCTAGAGACTGGGAAGTGTATGGATGAATCCATCATCCTTGGCAGACCCTTCCTAGCCACAGTAAAAGCTGTGATTGATGTTGACAGAGGAGAATTGATCATTCAAGTGGATGAAGACTCCCTTGTGTTTAAAGCTCAAGGATATCCCTCTGTCACCATAGAGAGGAAGCATGAAGAGCTTCTCTCAATACAGAGTCAAACAGAGCCCCCACAGTCAAACTCTAAGTTTGGTGTTGGGAGGTTCCAACATTGCTCTGAACATCTGTGAGACTCCATGAAAGCCACTGTCAAGCTATTGACATTAAAGAAGCGCTTGTTGGGAGGCAACCCAATTTTTACTTATCTATGTTAAATTTCTATTTTCTTTTATTATTTTATATTTTCTGTAGGTTGATGATCATGTGAAGTCACAAAAACAATTGAAAAAGTAAAAACAGAAGGAAAAATAGAATGAAAAATAGAACACCCTGGAGGAGAAACTTACTGGCGTTTAAACGCCAGTAAGGGTAGCAGAATGGGCGTTTAACGCCAGAAATGGGCACCAGACTGGCGTTTAACACCAGGAATGGGCAAGAAGCTGGCGTTAAACACCAGAAATGGGTAGCAGCCTGGCATTTAACGCCAGGATTGGCAGCAAGGGACGTTTTACACGCCACATGGTGCAGGAATGAGAAATCCTTGACACCTCAGGATCTGTGGACCCCACAGGATCCCCACCTACCCCACTTCTCTCTTTCTTCTTCACCTATTCACCAATCACCTCAATACCTCTTCCCCAAAAACCCTTCACCTATCAAATCCCACTATTCTCTTCACCACTCACATCCATCCTTCATAAAACCCCACCTACCTCACCATTCAAATTCAAACCACTTTTCCACCCAAACCCACCCAATATGGCCGAACCATACCCCCTCTCCACTCCTATATAAACCCATCTTCACTCCTTCATTTTCACACAACCTAAACACTACTTCTCTCTCTTGGCCGAAACACAAAGCCCCCTCCATCTCCTCTATTTCTTCTTCTTCTACTCTCTTCTTTCTTCTTTTGCTCGAGGACGAGCAACCTTCTAAGTTTGGTGTGGTAAAAGCTAAAGCTTTTTATTTTTCCATAACCATTAATGGCACCAAAGGCCGGAGAAACCTCTAGAAAGAGGAAAGGAAAGGCAAAAGCTTCCACCTCCGAGTCATGGGAGATGGAGAGATTCCTCTCAAAGGTGCATCAAGACCACTTCTATGAAGTTGTGGCCAAGAAGAAGGTGATCCCCGAGGTCCCTTTTAAGCTCAAAAAGGGCGAATATCCGGAGATCCGACATGAGATCTGAAGAAGAGGTTGGGAAGTTCTCACCAACCCCATTCAACAAGTCAGAATCTTAATGGTTCAAGAGTTCTATGCCAATGCATGGATCACCAAGAACCATGATCAAGTGTGAACCCGGACCCTAAGAATTGGCTTACAATGGTCCGAGGGAAATACTTAGACTTTAGTCCGGAAAATGTAAGGTTGGCATTCGACTTGCCCATGATGCAAGGAGATGCACACCCATACACTAGAAGGGTCAACTTTGATCAAAGGTTGGACCAAGTCCTCATGGACATCTGTGAAGAGGGTACTCAATGGAAGAGTGATTCAAGAGGAAAGCCGGTTCAACTAAGAAGGCATGACCTCAAGCCCGTGGCTAGGGGATGGTTGGAGTTCATCCAACACTCAGTCATTGCTACTAGCAACCGGTCTGAAGTTACTATAGA
>NC_029785.2:23071458-23085778 GCF_000816755.2 Arachis ipaensis
CATACTGAACTAGGAGAATCAATAACACTATCTAAATTCTAAGTTCCTATAGATGCCAATCATGCTGAACTTAAAAGGATAAAGTGAGATGCCAAAACTGTTCAGAAGCAAAAAGCTAAAAGCCCCGCTCATCTAATTAATACTGATCTTCATAGATGTTTTTGGAATTCATTGTATATTCTCTTCTTTATTATCCTATTTGATTTTCAGTTGCATGGGAACAAGCAATAATTTAAGTTTGGTGTTGTGATGAGTGGATAATTTATACACTTTTTGGCATTGTGTTTAGTATGTTTTTAGTATATTTTAATTGCTTTTTATTATATTTTTATTAGTTTTTAAATAAAAATCACTCTTCTGGAATTTACTATGAGTTTGTGTATTTTTCTGTGATTTCAGGTATTTTCTGGCTGAAATTGAGGGACCTGAGCAAAAATCTGATTCAGAGGCTGAAAAAGGACTGCAGTTGCTGTTGGATTCTGACCTCTCTGCACTCAAAGTGGATTTTCTGGAGCTACAGAAGCCCAATTGGCGCGCTCTCAATTGGGTTCGAAAGTAGACATCCTGAGCTTTCCAGAAATATCTAATAGTTCATATTTTGCCCGAGATTTGATGGCACAAACAGGCATTCCAAGTCAGCTCAAGAATTCTGGCGTTTAACTCCAAAACTGGCACAAAAACTGGAGTTAAACGTCCAAACTGGCACAAAAGCTGGCGTTTAACTCCAAAAAAAGTCTCTACACATGGAAGCTTCAATGCTCAGCCCAAGCACACACCAAGTGGGTCCGGAAGAAGATTTCTGCATTAATTACTGATTTCTGTAAACCCTAGGCTACTAGTTCTCTATAAATAGGACCTTATACTATTGTATTCTCATCTTTGGATGTTTAGTCCCTAGACCTTGGAGGCTGGCCATTCGGCCATGCTTACACCACTATCACTTTTGTATTCTCAACGGTGGAGTTTCTACACACCATAGATTAAGGTGTGGAGCTCTGCTGTTCTTCATGAATTAATACAAAGTACTATTGTTTTTCTATTCAACTCAAGTCTATTTCTTCTCCAAGATATTCATTCGTTCTTCAACTTGATGAATGTGATGATCCGTGACACTCATCATCATTCTCACCTATGAACATGTTCCTGACAACCACCTCTGTTCTACTAGTAATGGCTTCAATGCGTATCTCTTGGGTTTCGAATCTAAGATTGGAACCTTCGTGGTATAGGCTAGAATTATTGGCGGCCATTCCTGAGATCCGGAACGTCTAAACCTTGTCTGTGGTATTCTGAGTAGGATCTGGAAAGGGATGACTATGACGAGCTTCAAACTCGCAATTGTGGGGCGTGTGACAAACGCAAAAGGATCAATGGATCCTATTCCGACATGATCGAGAACCGACAGATGATTAGCCGTGCGGTGACAGCGCATTTGGAACGTTTTCACTGAGAGGACGGGAAGTAGCCATTGACAACAGTGATACCCAACATAAAGCTTGCCATGGAAAGGAGTATGAATGATTGGAAGAAGGCAATAAGAAAGCAGAGGTTCAGGGGGAACAAAGCATCTTCATACGCTTATCTGAAATTCCAACCGAAGAATTACATAAGTATCTCTATCTTTATTTTATGTTTTATTTATCTTTTAATTATCAATTCTCCATCACCATCTGAATTAACCTGACTGAGATTCACAAGGTGACCATAGCTTGCTTCAAGCCGACAGTCTCCGTGGGATCGACCCTTACTCACGTAAGGTATTACTTAGACGACCCAGTGCACTTGCTGGTTAGTTGTGCGGAATTGTGACAAAGTGTGATTCATGTTTAAGAGCTCCAAGTCCTTTGGCACCATTGTTGATGATCACAATTTCGTGCACCAACAACCAGCGAGGAGCGACACGCACGCATGGCTCACGCGTGCGCAAGAATCGGAGTTCGCACGGCGACGCGTGCGCGTGCCTGACGCGTATGCGTGACAAGGAAAATTGCCAAACGATGCGTACGCGTGACTGACGTGTACACGTGATAGGCGCTATCTGCAGAAATTGCAAAATATGCTGATGGCAATTTTGGGCCATGTTTGGACCCAGTTTTTGGCCCAGACACACAGACTAGAGCCATGGGACAAGCAGAGACTCAACAGACATTCTCATTCGCATAGTTTTTAGTTTTAGTTTTGAATCTTAGAGAGAAATTACTACTTCCTCTAGGTTTCCTTTACATTCATAGATTTCTAGTTTTGATGCTTTTGCTTTGGATATTGAGAAGAGTCACTACCTCCGTTGAAGTTGCTATTATTCTAGTTTGTTTTCCTATTCCTTTACTCTTTTGATTACTTATTAACCCTGTTTAGATAAGGATGTTGCATTTTGGGATTTATTAATGCAAAGAATTATTTTTATCTTTAATTAATTTTTAGTTCCTATTTTATTTAATTTATCATGTCTCCTTCTTATATTTCTGTGAACGTTATATTCATGTCAATGGAGTAGATTCCCAACTTGAGTTAGGGGTTGATTAAAAGGAGACCCTTGAGTAGGAATGCTCAAGTCATTAGTTAAATTGGAAGTTGTTGGCTAATTCTCTATTTACTAACGCTAATCCTTCCCAAGGGAGAGGATTAGGACTTGTGAATAAGAGCTAGCTCAATCACTTGACTTTCCTTTATTTAGTAAGGGTTAACTAAGTGAAAACAACAACCTCTTGATACTATACTTGGAAAAATCCAACAACGATAGAACTTCCAATTAATCTTCCCCCGGTCAAAGATTTTTATTCTGAATACATAAATCTCTTTTAATTTATATTGCTTTAATTTACAATCATTTACTTTTCAATTCTCCAACTCTTAAAAATTTCTCGGAAAATTCCTGACTAATAAAATAGCATTCTTTTGTCAACTCGTTGGGAGACGACCTGGGATTCCTACTCCCAGTATTTTTATTCTAAATTTGTGACAACCCTTCTAAATTGATAAGCGGATTTTTGCTGGTTAAGAACTGTACTTGCAACATATTTCTTATATTAATTTCTTAATCGGATAATTTCCGCCTCATCAATTTTTGGCGCCGTTGCCAGAGAGTTGCAATTGTGTGCTAAATTATTAGTTGGTGTACATATTTTTAATTTTTTCATATTTTATTTTATTTTATTACCATGAGCTGTACGTTTCTTTCATTGAATGACGCGTTCGCTGCCTGATTCGAGCTTAGCCGCATTTGATCCTGAAATTGAAAGAACTATTTCACGTATTAGGCAAGCTCGACGGCGGTTAGCCTCTGAGGGTGGTGAAGTGTTTACTACCAATTTACCAGTCTCTTCTGAAGGCGAATCTGAAGCGCCATCTGAGGAAGAAACAAGCTCCTTTTCTACTAATTCGGTTGATCTACGTGCAGGTAATATGGCAGAGCCCAGAAGGATTACTCTCCAGGAGGCAGGAGTCCTAGACTTCACACTGCAACCGTATCAAGCGCGTCACCCAAATCTGGCTGCAGATTTTGAACTGAAGACTGCGCTAATCAACTTAATGCCTAAGTTTCATGGCTTATCTGCTCAGGAACCTATCAAGCACCTTAGAGATTTTCAGATAGCCTGCTCAACTGTTAGGCGTCATGGTGCAGATGAGACTTCTATTCTGCTAACCGCCTTCCCATTTTCTCTTGAGGGAAAGGCGAGAGATAGCTACTACACTCAACTTGAAGTAGTTGTTACCAACTGGGATAGCGTACTTGGAGTTATAGCCCAACCTGGCAGCAAGTGGATCTACGGGCAGCATCGTTCAAAACCTAAGAGTATCTCAGCCCAGTCACTCACCCTGGAGGCTCGCGTGTGGGCACAGATTATGTCCCACTATGTCTTTCCGAGCACTCATGAGTCGACCTTCACAGTAGACATGGCTTTCCACATCTGGTGCATCTTGACAGAGCAACCCCTCAACCTGCCCCGACACATCTGGGATGCCATGAGACATGTACAAATTGTGGGTAACTTGTCTTTTCCCGCCTTGGTTTCAGATTTAGTCTCTGCAGCAGGTGTGTCATATCGGGCAGGAGACACGAAGGTCATCATCCCCAGAGCAGACCAGTATGTCCCGAACGGGAGGTACATCAGGCCGCCAGTTCTCTCTGCGAGCCGGCCTGCAGGTCCATCTTTGGATACTCCTCTTACTTCTACTCCACCATCATCCACACCACAAGCACCATCCATCCATCAGATGTTCCTTCAGATCATTAAGAGGTTCGACCGGCAAGACCGGCGAATGGAGCAAATGGAGTGCCGTAACAAGCGCAGATACAACTATCTGAAGGACCTCATAGTTGCTACACACCCACCTCCAGAACCAAAGGACACCCCAGACTTCCCTTCATCAAGTAGTACAGAGAACCAAGGCGAACCAGACACTGGAGGCGACGCTTCTAGCCCTCCCTTGCTCCTTACTGATGGCACAGAGGGCCGTGCCAAACCTTAAGTGTGGAGAGGTCAGTTCTTGACTTCCAGAGGTAACTTTTCTCTCTTAACATCAACATTTGACTTTTGCTTTTGTTAGATAGGATAGATTGCATGATAATAGTTGTTTGCATGTATGTTTTGCTTGGTTAGAGTAATGAGTTTCTTTTCAAGACCCTTTTCATAGAATTTCACTAATTTAAATTGAAAAATTTGTGTTAAACTTGCTTGAAGACTGTAATTTAGAACATGAATTATAGCTAAGAACACACAACCTGTGAGATTTGAGTTTAATTACATTGGTTACATTATTTAACCATAATATTTTATTCTTGTGTGTTTTCTTCTCTGTGATTGTAATCTATATTTTGTTCCATTCTATATGTCCATTATTTAGTATATTTACATACGTGTATATGATTGAGGCCATCATTTGATTTTAGCTCACTTATCCCAAATAGCCTACCCTTTCAATTGCCTTTGTTTGCCACTTTGAGCCTTTTAATCCCCTTTTGTTCTATATTTTACCACATCACTAGTCTTAAGCGAAAAAATAATTAATTACCCTAAGTGAATTTTTGGTTAGCTTAAGTTAGAGATTGTGTATCATTTAAGTGTGGGAAACTGTGGGAACTTGGGTTGATGAAAGTGTACAGTATTCTATTGACAAAATATTAGGAGTTTGGATGCATACTCATAGGAGACCAGAAAAAAAATTAAAAACTCATGTGCATTGATATGTTATGTTTTCTTTTATGATTCAACAAAAAAAAAACCAAAAATATTCATATAATTAAGTAAATAAATAAATAAGGGAACAAAATTACCCCAATGCTAAGTTTAATAAAAGATCAATGCATATGTGGTGAAATTAAAGAAAATTTTGGTATATGAGTATGTGATGCAAAAGTGAGAATTATGGGTTATGCATGATTTTAGAGTTACATAGAGTGTGTGTGTGTGTGTGTGTGTGTGTGTGTGTGTTAGGTAAGAGCTTAGGTTAATCAATGATTCATATTACAGCTCACTTGGCCATACATATATCCTTACCCTTACCTTAGCCCCATTACAACCTTGAAAAGACCTCATGATATTTGCATTGGTGTACTAAATTTTTGTTGATTGGTTAGATGAAGAACAAAGTTTAGAAAGCATGACTAGAGAAGAGTAGAGTGAATTAACCCTAGAAACTTGAGCGACTAGAGTGATATACACCACCAGTGAGGGTTCAATGCTTCATTCTATGTTCCCTGCTTTCATGAGCTATCTTCTTACAAGTTTACTTGTCTTTTATTGTGTGATTTGAATTAGTGGAATCTGACTTATGTTTGTCTTGAAGAATTTATTTACTTTTAACTAAGTAGACAGAATCATCTCAGCATATAGTTGCATTCATAGGTTGCATCTCATGAGTCTTACTTTCTCCTATTCATCCTTGTGTCTCCTTGAGCTTAGCATGAGGACATGCTAATGTTTAAGTGTGGGGAGATTGATAAACCACTATTTTATGGTTTATCTTATACTCAATTGAGTGGTTTTTTATCAAGCCTTTGCACACTTATTCATACAATTTGCATGATTTTACAATTCCTTCCCAATTTTACTCTATGATTAAAAACATGCTTCTTTGGCCTTAAAATTGCTATGTTTAATCCTCTCTTTTATACCATTCGATGTCGTGATCCGTGTGTTAAGTGTTATCAGGCTTTATAGGACAGAAATGGCTTAGAGGATGGAGAGGAAGCTTGCAAAAATGGAAGGAGCACAAGAAATAAAGGAGATAACTAGCGAGGAGCAATGTGCACGCATGGCTCATGCGTGCGCGTGAATTGGAGTTCACACGGCGACGCGTGCGCGTGCCTGACGCGTACGCGTGACAAGGAAAATCGCCAAACAACGCGCACGCGTGACTGACGTGTACACGTGATATGCTAGCTGCAGAAATTGTAGAAAACGCTGGGGGCAATATTGGGCCAAGTTTGGACCCAGTTTTCGGCCCAGAAACACAGACTAGAGCCAAGGGACAAGCAGAGACTCAACAGACATTCTCATTTGCATAGTTTTTAGTTTTAGTTTTGAATCTTAGAGAGAAATTACTACTTCCTCTAGGTTTCCTTTACATTCATAGATTTCTAGTTTTGATGCTTTTGCTTTGGATATTGAGAAGAGTCACTACCTCTGTTGAAGTTGCTATTATTCTAGTTTGTTTTCCTATTCCTTACTCTTTTGATTACTTATGAACCCTGTTAAGATAAGGATGTTGCATTTTGGGATTTATTAATATAAAGAATTATTTTTATCTTTAATTAATTTTCAGTTCCTATTTTATTTAATTTATCATGTCTCCTTCTTATATTTCTGTGAACGTTATATTCATGTCAATGGAGTAGATTCCCAACTTGACTGGGGGTTGATTAAAGAGAGACCCTTGAGTTGGAATGCTCAAGTGATTAGTTAAATTGAAAGTTGTTGGCTAATTCTCTATTTACTAACGCTAATCCTTCCCAAGGGAGAGGATTAGGACTTGTGAATAAGAGCTAGCTCAATCACTTGACTTTCCTTTATTTAGTAAGGTTAACTAAGTGAAAACAACAATCTCTTGATACTATACTTGGAAAAATCCAACAAGGATAGAACTTCCAATTAATCTTCCCCCGGTCAAGGCTTTTTATTCTGACTACATAAATCTCTTTTAATTTACATTGCTTTAATTTACAATCATTTACTTTTCAGTTCTCCAACTCTTAAAAATTTCTCAGAAAATTTCTGACTAATAAAATAGCACTCGTTTGTCAACTCGTTGGGAGACAACCTGGGATTCCTACTCCCAGTATTTTTATTCTAAATTTGTGACAATCCTTCTAAATTGATAAGCGGATTTTTGCTAGTTAAGAACTGTACTTGCAACGTATTTCTATATTAATTTCTTAATCGGCTAATTTTCGCCTCATCAGCACCCATTACAAAAATACTCTATTGATTACGGTGTTTTTTACACTACTCTTGCAACACTACTCCATACGACTTGTACGCCTCTCTTCAGACATCTCAGTTGCTATGTTGTCACGCCAGTGAGTCCACTTGTTTGTGTTTACAACCACATCAATCATTCCATCCTGTTCTTCGTCTCCGTCAGGTATAAATTCATCCAATATGCTACCTTCCTCCTCTGGATCCATCTCCATACTCTTTCGAATGAAATTTTGTAGCAAACCACATGCAATAATTATCTGAGATTGTGTCTTTAGAGGGTAAAAGCTAGGGCTTCTTAAGATGGACCACCTCTTCTTCAGCAAACCAAAGCATCGCTTAATGATATTCCTTGCAGAAGAATGAACCCTATTAAAATATTCTTGATAATTGCGCGGTGCACATACTCCTTGGGCCCACTCTCTTACATGATATCGAGTGCCTCTATACGGTGCGAGAAACCCTGAACTATTTGTGTAAGCAGCATCAACTAAATAGTAATTACCTATAGACAAGTAATGCAAACAAGGTAAGACGTTGGCTATCATGAACTCAAGCTAATTGTATAGGCTTAACTCCAAAGATGGCATCATTACCGTGGGGTATCTTAAGACTATTACGACGAGTTATTGCATCTCGAAGTACCCGTGAATCAGATGCCGATCCCTCCCATCCACTGAGTACATAGACAAAACCCATCTCCCGGTTACACACTCTTAAGACATTGGTGCAGATTTTATCCTTTCTTGTTCGGTATATTGTCTTCTCAGACTCGGGGACTGTCACCTCTATATAAGTGCCATCTAATGCTCCCAAGCAACCCTATCATCCATAGAAAGTTATGATACTCAAATATAGAATCCTTCAGAAAAACATGAATCATACACAACATCGAATAAGCTCTACCTTAAACCTTCTCCATGTAGGGTCAAGACAATCCTCTTTAACTGGTGTAGCCTTGGCTAACAAAATGCTTTGAATCCGTATTACAGCCTTCAAAACTTTATTAAAATACTTACTAACTATCTCGCCGGACCTACAAAATCTAACCTGCAGACTACAATTTTTTGGTGATGCGCTAAGATAATTAAGAAAGTCGCAACCTGCTCCGGCAGGCTTACATGACCATTCTCTGTAAGTCATCCTTGAACTTTGAGCAACTCACACAAATTAGCAAAGGTGTTTGTGTTCATTCTCAACTCCCAGATACAATTTCTATCACCCTCATCAACAATATGCTCTAAAGTCTCACGTCTAATTCTACTATTCATTCTTCCGCCTAACGATAGTTGACCACTAGTTCTATCCCTAAAATAAACAAATAGCGTAAGTACAAAGAACAACATCAAATCTTCATGGTTAGATCGCATCTCTTCATAAAAAGACACACATCGCTTAATAATTTCTGACCGCTCTATTTCTTCCTAGCAAAATCATTACATCAAAAAATACATAAACATTCAAAGAAATCTAACAATACTTGATGCAAAATCTGCTATATCTTCTTAGAACCAAAAACAAGATCAAGAAACTGGAACCAAAAGATAGTTAACACTATCTAGGTCTAATCATATATATTGAACTTTATCATACTTAAGAATCTGATGCTCTTCTTTGGAACCTTAATTCAAAAAATCTAGTGGATTTAATTGGAAACTTAAAATGAATTAATTAATTGAGCATCCACAATTACCATATCAGATGCGGTTCCTGCTACAAGGTTGGCTGATTATTAAAAGAGACAAATTAAAGTAAGGGCACCACTCACATATAAATTATTAAAATTGGAGTGTCTAATAGAAACATTATACATACAGGGATTCAAATTTTTGTCACACGTGACCATAAATTTATGTCATAATAGAGTATGTATATAAAGAGAGTATGATATAATAATTAATAAACCGAGTTGATCCTGTACTGAAAAAAACTGCTACTGTAGTGCTGTATGAAATTATCAAATATGTCAAAATTATAGTTTATGAAGTTTAGGCTTATCCCTCACTCCTTTAATTTGCCAGTATATTTGATATCATCTTAGCTTTCTTGGTAGCCACTAAAGATGGCAATAGGTAGAATAAGGTGACTTTTGACCCAACCTGACTATACCCCACACACTTTTAAACAAATCTCAATATCCACCCAAGACATCTTGCAGGTCCTAAATGCAAAATCCTCACACCTTATGAACCAAGATAGAACTTAAGCAACACCAGCACTAGAAGGCAAATCTCTATGAATGGAAAGTTATGGCTAGCATTTCTTGATTTGCAAACTAATCATGCATTGATGATTCTTGATAATTGCGGAGCAAGATTGGATTTTAAATCAGTACATCTCATTATTATTTTGCATCAGTATACTATTATTTTGGCCTATGCCATAGAAGGCAAACTTCAAAACATAAAGTACAATATAATGTTTTAATACACAGAAGCTAAGGAGACGCAGATACTTATTATTCTCACAGTGGAAGTCTCATAGAATTTTGGTGTTGTAGGAACCACAATAAGGGCATTTGTGGTAACGCCATTGGAAGGGAGCTACTCCTTGTTTCTACTAAAGTTTACTTCTCAATTTTAAGTTAGTTTCATGCAAATCAAAGTCTACCAAAAGCCAGAGTGCCACTACTCTTTAAACTTCAACTAACCTAACAAATACCTCTTAAATACGATTTCAGAGAACGCAGTGAGTGCGCTAGTTATAGCCACAACAATCATAGATTTCATAAAATAATTTACATATTCTCACATCAAACAGACATAAATTAGGCAAACAGAGCATCCCAGATTTCAGAATCAAAAGATGTATAAGAATGAAAACCAAAATAACCAAGCATGACCAAAATCAAATCATAAGAAGCACATCACAAACGAAATTAAAGAAACAAGGCATGAAAACATATACGCATCTATACATCAGAACAAAGAACCAAATTGAAATGAAGAGAGAAAAATTCAGATTCTTTCTATGCATCTAGTTGAACAACGAACGAAATCCACGGAGCATAACTCGTGACATAAAAAATCGACCCAAACCAGTAATGAAATTTGACCCCAACTAACCTAGGTTACATAAACTGTGATGACAACAACGAAGTCTGATGAACTCAACAGCAACAGTGGAGACTCTCTCAACTGGGTTCCTCGTACGTTATCATGTGAAGGAGCAAATGAAGACATGAGATCTCGAGGCCTAGGAAGAGGAACTTCAACTCCGACTCACTTACCTTGCGGTGGTTACGACGGCGGCGATGACAGAGCTGTGCTAACAATGGCGACGCAGAGGCTGGAACCCACACTTTGAAGCACGAATGAGAAGATGGAGTGAGGGGCTGCTCACACTGAAGCCCTAATCTGATTTCAAGAAAGGGTAAAGTTGGCATTAGTTAATTACAACAGGGGTATTTGATAAACCCATATTTTATAATGTATTTTGTGCTTAGTTTGAGTGATTTATTCAACTCTTTACCCACTTATTCATGTTAATTGCATGGTTTTACTTTTTCTTCCTTATTATGTGATGTATGTGAAAAACATGTTTCCTATGCCTTTAAATTAATTATTTTAATCACCTTTAATTCCATTCGATGCCGTGATTAGTGTGTTGAGTAGTTTCAGATCTTCTAAGGCAGGAATGACTTAAAGGATGGAAAGGAAACATACAAAAATGGAAGGGAAGTGCAAAATAGAGTCCTTGAAGAAACTGGTATCCACGCGATCGCATGGACAACGCGATCGCATGTCAAGCGCGAATCAGCAGCGACGCGGCCGCATGACTGACGCAACCGCGTGGCAAGGAAAAGCTCCGAATGACACGAACGCGTGACCCACGCGGACGCGTGATAGAGGCTACGCACCAGAAATTGTAGAAGACGCTCCCAGCAAATTCTGAGGCCCTTTTTGGCCCAAATCCAAGCCCGGAAAGCATAGACCAGGGGTTATGAAGTGAGGGAATACATCCATTCAAAGAAGAGCTCGCCAATTTCCACTTTCCATGATTTAGATTAGCTGGGAGAGAGGTTCTTTTCTCTCTCTCTTAGGATTAGGATTTAGGACTTCTCTTAATTTTAGGAGTAACTCTCGATCCAGGTTTAATGTTTCTTTACTTTAGTTGATTATTTACTTTTGCAATTTGATTTATGAATTCTTCTATGTTCCAAATTATTTGAATTAATGTTATTTGAGGTATTCCAGTTTAATATTGCTTTCTCTCATTTATGCTATTATTGCTTTTACTCTGAAGACATCTTTATTCCAGTAGATTTACTTTTCCCCTTTTGGTTTTGGTTAAGAAATCAGTAACTCAGGAGTTATCCAATTCAACAGCATAATTGATAATTGTTATCTTGCCAATTGAATTGAACTTAAATAATCCCAATCTTTTCTTAGAAAATAAATAGGATTCGAAGATCAAACCAATTTGTCCCTTGACCTTCCCTTGCTTTAGCAAAGGTTAACTAAGAGGAATTAAGATTCAGCTTTCATTACTATTGATAAGGATAACTAATTTGGACTTCTAATTTCTCATACCGTGCCAAAAGTTTCTTTACAGTTATTTATTCATTTTAATTGTCATTTAATTTACTCACCATTAAATTACTTGTTCCTCATTCTTGAAACCCCAATTTGCAATCTCCATAGCCAATAAATAAGAACATACTTCCTTGCAGTTCCTTGAGAAGACGACCCGAGGTTAAATACTCGGTTATCAATTTTAAGGGGTTTGTTACTTGTGACAACCAAAATGTTTGTAAGAAAGGTTGATTGCTTGGTTTAGTAACTATACTTACAACGAGAGTTTACTATAACCTCTAAACCATCAATCTTCAGCTCTTTCAAAATGGCGCCGTTGCCGGGGAACTGCTAACGTGTGCTGATAAACCCCGATTGCGTGGTTTATTTTGTGCTTATTTTGGGGGATTTTATCACCTTCTCTCACATTTATTCAATGAAATAGCATGGTTTTGTAATTCTCCCTTGAATTGTGCTTAAATGTAAAAACATGCTTTTTAGGCCCAAAAATTGGTGATTTTAATTCACTTTAATTCCATTCGATGCCTTGATGTGTTTGATGAGTGATTCCAGGTCCATAAGGCAAGTATCGGATGGAAGAAATGAGGAGAAAAGCATCCAAAGTGGGAGAACTCATGAAGAAATGAAGGAACCGTAAAGCTGTCAAGTCTGACCTCTTCGCACTCAATCGACCATAACTTGAGCTACAGAGGTCCAAATGAGGCGGTTCCAGTTGCGTTGGAAAGCTAACATCCGGGGCTTCGAAATGATATAAATTTTGCCATATGTTGCTTCACTTTCAGGGGCGCGCACGCGCACTTTGCGCACGTGCGCCGATGCTGTCCGTGGCCCACTTTAATGAAATCGCCCCCAGCGATTTCTGAAGCACTTTGGGCCCAACCCAACTCATTTCTGATGCTATTCAAGCCAAAGATTGAAGGGGAGTTAACACACTTAGTCATAGTATAGTTTTTATCATGTTTTAGGCTAGAATTCTAGAGAGAGAGGCTCTCTCCTCTCTCTAGATTTAGGATAGAAATTAGGGTAGAGTTAGGTTAATCACTCTCAAATTTCTCTTTTAATTCTTGTTTTGAATTCAATTCTCTTTATGTTTCAATGTTCTATTGTCTTTGATCTTGTAGTTTCTCTTGCTAGTTTCTTATTTTGCTCTCTTTTATGTTGATGAATGATGATTGGATTTTTGACGGTTTAGAATTCACAATTGAAATCTCGTTGTAAAGTATAGCTTCTAAACCAACAATAATCCTTTCATACAAAAATTTATTTGTCACAAGTAACAAACCCCTAAATTCTATAAACCGAAGTATTTAAACCTCGGGTCGTTCTCCCTAGGAATTACAATGAAGTGTCTTGTTATTGGTTATGGATTGTATTTTGGGGTTTTGGGATAAGAGACATGAAATGTAAATGACAATGAAAATAAACTAACAACTAAAAAGCACTTGGCAAGGTTGTGAGAATTAGAAGTCCTATCCTAGTTATCCTCCTCGATTGTGACCACAATTGTCCATTGCTACCACTTAGTTAACCTCTAATAATGGAGGAAAGTCAAGTGGATGAATCAACTTGATTCCACAAGTCCTAGCCAACTCCCAAGGGAAAAACTAGCTTTAGTGGTATCTAAATCAATTAGCAACTTCTAATTATCAGTCAACAAAGACATTAGATAACTCAAGCGTCACTAATTACTCTACCATAGCCAAGAGGAACAAAATCTATACTAAAATCCAACCAAGCATTTCATCAAACACTTGGAAGGCATAAAAGAAAAGCAAAGTAAATTGATAACAAAAATAGAATCTAACAACAATCATGGCAATGAATTAACAACAACAATCAAAAAGAACACAATTATTATGAATTACCTCTAATTGAATTAAAAGAAAATAGAAGGAGCAAAAGTAGATCTACAACAAAACATAAGAACAACATAAAGGAAACTACAACAAAAGAATAGAAGAAGAATGAAGGTAACAACAAGGAATTGAAAGGTAGAAGGAGATGAAAGCATGAATTAAAATCTAGATCTAAGGTTATTGAACTAAACCTAATCCTAATTCTAGAGAGAAGTGAGAGCTTCTCTCTCTAGAAACTAACTCTCACTACTAAACTAAGCTAAAACTAAACTAACATATGTTTCCCTCTTCACTCCTTGGGTTAAATAGCATCAAAAATGAGTTGGATTGGGCCCATAAGGCTTTAGAATTCGTTGGCCACGTTTTGCTTTAAGTGAACTAGGTGGCAGCAATGGCGCATGCGCGTACTTTGCGCGTGCGCGCCACCATACGTGTAGCAACTATGGCAAATCTTATATCGTTTCGAAGCCCCGGATGTTAGCTTTCCAACCCAACTGGAACCGCATCATTT
>NC_029785.2:23086603-23088612 GCF_000816755.2 Arachis ipaensis
GGTTTCCTTTAATTCTTGCATTTTGTTATGTTTACTTTTCTTGCATACTAAGTGTTTGATAAAATGTTTCCTTTAGTTTTTGAGTAGTTTTCTTGACTCTTGGCCTAGGCTAAGGGAATTGAGTGACCTTGAGTCATTGGGTCTCATTGAATTGGTGATTTGAGAACCCTTGGTGATCAATTTGATACTCATTGACGCCAACCCACTACTAATCTAATTAGTAGGTAGGTTGGGACTTATGGGTTGATGTGATCAAAGCCATTTGACGTACTTCAAGTCTAGGAGTAGATATTACGTACTTAAGACTTTTGGAAGTAGACTTAATGAGCTTGGCCTCTCATAATTATCAATATTTGGTATGTAGACAAGGATGGTGATCTCAATTACCTATGTCTAGCCAAGAGTTCTTTCATTTCTTTTATAAGTTCTTGTTATTTTACTTTCTTGTCATTTATATTTTCTTGTCAAATTCCAAATCAACCCCCCCTTGCATTTTCTTAGCCAATAAATGAACATTTCATTACAATTCCTTGTGAGACGACCCGGAGTCTTAATACTCCGGTTAATTTTCATTGGGGTTTGTTACATGTGACAACCTAAAATTTAATTTGATTTGAGAGTTGTTTGTTGGTTTGGGCTATACTTGCAACGGAATTCTTATTTCTACAAGAGAAATTCTAGACCCACAACAATTCTGTCTATCATGTGCCTTATTATTGGTTATTGTACATATTTTTCTTTTACTTTTTTATTTATTTTTGTTTTTCTTTTTGAATTTTATTTGCTACTATGAACTCTCACCCCTCTCGCTTTGAGTTTGATTCTAACTTTGTTGAAGGAAATAGAAGTTACAGCAAGAATATGCATCAAGGTCAGACCAATCAAGGATGGATGGAGCCAAGAGGATCTAATCAACCCTTTAGACAACAACACCCTCCAAGATATCATGGACAACGACCATTCTACAATGCATACCCGGCCGATAGATATGGTGGACAATCTTGTAACTACCAACAAGCCCCACCCCGTGCCCATAGACCAACCTCTCAACATAACCTCGAACCACCACACTCACAAGCTTCTTTTTACCATTCACCACTGTATGATCCTTTTTCACCCCAGTTCCAATCCAATCACTCCCAAGCACCACCACTTCCCTATGTTTCATATCCAAATCCATCACCCCGAGAATCAGAGGTTTGCTTTAAGGCAATAGTAAATAAACTTCAAGCAACTATTCGACAACTAGAGCAAGCAGTAATTCAATTAGTTTCTAGACGCGCGAACATTCAAGGACCAACCACAGCACCATGTGGACAATCTAATGAAGAGCGTAGTATGAAGAAGATATTAGAAACTCCAGTGGACAAGACAGAGCATGAATTCGTACTCGAACAAGTAGAAGAAGCTGTCATTGTACAAGAAGAAGAGTTGGTTGAAGATCTAGGAGACGCAGAACCTCCATGGGAATCCAGAACTGAAGAGAACTCCGTCAAGGATGTTACAGTTAATGCTAAGGAGGATATTGCACAATTCCCAAGGCAAGTCGTTTATGAAGAACTAGACGGAATAACCCAGGACACAAATTCCCTTGATGATGATAGTCACAAGTCTAGCTCTCTTAGTAATGAACTTGCATCCGCAAGTGAATTCTCTGAGATCGAAGAATCTTCCCCAATTGAATACGAAGATGATGCAGAGGTAGATTTCTCTCAGCCTCCCATCTATGACTCGAGTGATGAGGAAGACATAGAAGACTTTGACCAGGACTCAGATGCATTTGAAGAACCTTACAAGGAAATGGAGGAATTCACAGAATAACACAAGGGAGTAGAACTCACAGAACCATTGGAATCACCTACCCCAAGGCCATTACCGCCTAATACAAGCTTCAAGTGGGTACAATCCTTAACCTTTAACTTTACTTATTCACTTGCATATGGTTTACTTGAAACAGATGACCAGCTTAGAGCTATCTGCGGCTTTAAGAGTAAGAGGGAAATGGCTCG
>NC_029785.2:23088766-23097068 GCF_000816755.2 Arachis ipaensis
TCAGAAGCTTTACATGCCTAGTTTGGGACCCCGGAGGCTATTGGCATTCCAAGCACTGGTGGAGATTTCTAGATGAATTTAAACACAAGCCACCATAACAGGAAGCTCTTCAAATGTCCAACTTAAGGACTTTAACTAAAAGTGCTAGGTGGGAGACAACCCACCGTGGTATGATCGTTCCTTTTACAATTTTAATTTTATTTAGTTTTGTTTGTTTTTGAATTTTATTTTATTTTATTGAACCTGGAATCATGCACAGCATTCACATTAAGCACTACATTCTGCATATTGCATTCCGCATTCTGCATATGAAAAAAAAAAGGGTGCTCGACGCGACCGCATGCCCCATGCGATCGCGTCGAATGGCGAACTACACTTCCCACGCGACCGCGTCATCCACGCGGCCGCGTGACCTGGAGATCGGCGTAAACATCCAACGTCCAGAAAGTTAGGTTGGAATCGTGCGGCCATTGTGCGTCTAGCACAAAATTTCCCACGCGATCGCATGCCCCATGCGATTGCATCACATGCACACAACCAATCCCACGCGACCGCGTGAGCGACGCAATCGCGTCGGATGGATTGCACAATTCCCAATAGGAGACAGAGAGTTGCGCTGGAACGACGCTGGATTTGTGCGTTTAGCACAATTTCCAGCGACGCGATCGCATGCCCCATGCGATCGCGTCATTCCTTCTTTTACCCCTTCCATGCGATCGCGCGCCCCACGCGATCGCGTCACTCCCATTTTCACCCCAACCACGCGACCGCGTGCCCCACGCGGCCGCGTGGATTCAAAAATATAACCCCCCAGTCACGCGAAACCCTACATTCGCGCAGCCCCCCCCACTTCTTCTTCTCCCTCTCTTCAACCACCACCACCCAACCACCACCACCCAGCCACCACCGCGCCACCACCCAGACGCCGCCGCCACCTACCCACCACCCGCAACCCCGAACCCTCTCCCCTACTTTCCTCATTACCCTTCCCAAAGCCCCTACCCCCCCTAACAGTAGCAACCGCCGTGCCCACCGCCGCCAGCTGCCACGCCGGACGTCACCGCCACCACCCCAGCCACCTCTGTACCCCAACCTCCTTCTTTTGCCTTCCAGGTTCCGCAACACGCAATCCCTTTTATCCGTTCATAGTTTATTCTTATTTTTCCGTTTTTGTTCATGTTAGGATAGTTAGATATGCATGTTGTAGTGGATTTTAGGTTGTTAGGTAGCCTAGGTTGTGGTTAGTGGATTTAGGTCTGTTTATTTGCACTGTTCTTGTTTTTGTTGTATTAAATTTGCAAATCTATTGCTGCTGTGATCTTGTTCATATGCTGTACTTTCCTACATTTGCTGCTCTTTACATTGAACTTTCATGTTTATATTCCGTATATGTAATTTCAAGCTTTAATTTGGATTCATATGAACTGCTTGTTTGCTGTTTATTTTCCGGGAAAGTCCTATTTTAGCTGGAATGCTGCCCAAATTTCTGTGAAATATTTCTATTTATGTCTTGGTTTTGGCATTTTCAACTGTGCTTTCCTATAATTTCACCAAACCAATTCATGAATGCTTAGGCATGCATTCTTATTTTCTTTGATCTCCTGGTTCATAAACTGCAATTTTGATGTTTGATTCCTATTTTTGCCTTCTTTATCTCTATTTGAATCATCATCAAACTGTTTTACTTGTTTAAATATGAGTTACATATAGCTTCTACCTGTGATTACTTGTTACTTGGACTATTTTCCTTATGCCTCTTACTTTAACCCAATTTTCACTAACTCACTGATTTTAACTCTAACCAACCTAACCTTTTCAAAACTTCTTTTCTTGCTTTTCTTTCACTTTCTTTTAACATTCTAACCCAGGCATGATGTTAATTTTTCCATTTAACTTGCATTCAATTACATTTTGGATTGTGATTTCTCTTTTCAGACTTTTCACTCACATACAATCCTAAATGCACATTTTACTTAACTCATATTCATTATCCTATTGCTCCTTTGCCACTTTATGTTTTCTTTGACTATTTGCCTATTTGCTTTCCTATTTTTACTATATCCTGGTTTTCTGTTTTTCAGAATGTCAGATTCCCAGAGACGGGGCAAAGGCAAGGCCACTACTGGCAAAAGGAAACGAGGCGAAGCCTCTGTGTCTATCATCGACCTCATGCACGACGCCTCCTTACGGGAGAAAGCCTTTACCCCGTAGGAGAAGGCCGACCAGCTACTTCCCGCCACTGACCCAGTAAAGTTTGCAAACCGATACTGTGAGCTGAAGTATCCGGTGTTTGCAAACTCCAGAAACCTATACCTGGAGCGGACTTTGAAGATCCCAGAAAAACTCCAGCAATACACCTCTGATCAGATCAAACAACGAGACTGGTTTTTTTTTGGAGAGACCTCTGACTGAGGTTAATGCATCTTGGGTTAGGGAATTCTACTGCAACTACTTCAAAACTTCCCTAGATGCAGTAAACCTCAGAGGGAAGCAGATATTGGTTACTGAGGAGGCAATAGAAGAGGTTCTGAAACTTCTGCCTAAGACTGATCAGACAGATGGCTATTAGAAAGCTGAGGAGGATATGCGCTTCATGAAGTTTGACTGGGATGCAGTCAAGGCCCGGATTTCCCTTGACCCGTCCGTTCCTTGGATCATGGGTCAGAACACCACCATGCCCAAAGGGATCAAGCGGATTTACCTGAACGATGAGGCTCAGCTATGACATCAGATCTTCAGCAACTACATTATGTCGAGTACTCACGAGACTGAGATACCAGCCGCTATGATCACCCTCCTTTGGTGTGTGATGGAGGGCAAGGACCTATACCTGCCACGCTTTATCCGGCACTACATGGCCAGGGTCTACGTCCGAGGCACTCTCCCCTTTCCCTATCTGGTCACACAGCTGGGCCGTCGAGCTAACGTGCCATGGGAGGATGCTGATGAGAGGCCACCTGCTGCAGAGTGCAAGAAGCTTATCCCGCACAGCAGGAACTTCCTGGCCTTGGGCTACAGACCCCCATTCCTGACTGCTACTGCTGATGATACGGCTACACCATCTTCCGGTCCCTCTTCCTCCACTGCTGCACCATCTAACCCCGCCACCACCACTGCACCTCCACCTGCTACAGAGCCTGTCTATCATCTGGTGCACCGCTTGTTTCGACGACTTGACCAGATGGAGCGTCGCAACAAGCGACGCTACGAGCACCTGAAGCTGATGATACGATCCGGCGACATCCCCTCCGAGCCTGACACACCTTCTGAGGCATCTGAGGAGGAGGCGGATGCGCCCGAGGCAGAGACCCATCCCCAGGGAGAGGCGGAGCAGGCAGACACCCAACAGGCAGCACCCCAGCAGATCCAGGCTGTAGATCCTGAGATCCCCATTCAGACAGTCCCTCCTCTCCAGCAGCCGGACATTCAGCCAGCCACCACAGAGACACCAGCTACCATCCCTTCCAGTGATGACACCCCTTCACACCCTGTAAGCTAGGAACTTGAACATAACAGATTTAAATCCATAAACCTTGTATATATAGCATTACATCATGTAGTTAAATTAACAACACTTCATCAAAGAGAAACACTAGAACTTTAAAGCCATTCAATATAATTTTTGCATTGAGAATAATGAGAATTTTTAACTAAACCTGCATGACATACATAAGTGATAAATGATTTTTGAGCTAGAGAATACATAGCCTGTGAGTTTTGAGCTTAATTGTATGGTTACATTCAAACCATAATTTTTATTCCTGTGTGTTCCGCCCTTCTTTTATATTCTGGTATTCTTTACTTTGTTTTAATCTATATGTCCAATTATAGAATATAGAATATAGAATATAGATACATACCAAAAGAATGATTGAGGCCATTATTTGATTTTAGCTCACTTATCCCAAAATAACCTACCTTTTCACATCACCCTTGTTAGCCCCTTGAGCCTTTAAATCCCTTTTTTATTCTATTAGCCACACTACTAACCTTAAGCAGGAAAACAAAATAAAATCCCAAGTTGAATCCTTGGTTAGCTTAAGATAGAAAAATATGAATAGTTTAAATACGGGAAACCTATTGGGAACATGGATGATAAAAACAAGAGGTAGAAAAATTGAAAAGGATAAAAATAACTCAAAATAAGAAATTTTGGGAAGCATGCTCATGAGAAATCAAAGTGATTAAATTACCATGTGCATTTAAAAAAAAGTTATTTTTCAGTATTTAATAAAGGGGATACAAAAAGAATTCCCCAAATGCAAAATAAAAGAAATGCACATGGGATAAAAAAATAAAAATTGAAACATGAGCATGTAACATCCAAAAGTGGGAAAAATATGGGAAAATAGGTAAAGAAGTTTTGTTTTACTAAGTATGTATGTTAGGTGAGATCTTAGTCTAATTAAGGATTCACTTATTAGCTCACTTAGCCTTATACATATATCCTTACCTTTACCTTGGCCCCATTACAACCTTAATTAAAGACCTCATGATTTTTGGTATGACTGTATTCTATAATTGTTGATTGGTTAGATGAAGAACAAAGTTATAGAAAGGAAGAATAAAAAGAGGAATAGAGTGATTAACCCAATAAACACTGAGTGACTAGAGAGTAAACACAAATCCAGTGAGGGTTCAATAGCTCATTAACATTTATCTCTGTTCGAATTATCTAATTGTCGTGCAAGTTCATAAAATGCTTTTTCTCCCATCTCAATTGTAAAAAAAAATGCTTATTGATTATCTAAAGCTTGGCTATATATACATATATGACTCCTTGAGAATGTGAATTAATTTAACTACCTGTAAGCTTTATATATGAGTGAATAAATTAGAATTGCATGATGCATCATTCATATAGGTAGTTGCATTTAGATTAGATTGCATTGCATGACATTCCATCACTTTAACCTTACTTATTACCTTGGATTTAGCATGAATGGACGACGCGATCGCGTGCCAAGCGCAAATCAGCAGCGACGCGGCCGCATGACTGACGCGACCGCGTGGCAAGGAAAAGCTCCGAATGACGCGACCGCGTGACCCACGCGGACGCGTGACAGAGGCTACGCACCAGAAATTGCAGAAGACGCTCCCAGCGAATTCTGAGGCCCTTTTTGGCCCAAATCCAAGCCCGGAAAGCATAGACCAGAGGTTATGAAGTGAGGGAATACATCCATTCAAAGAAGAGCTCGCCAATTTCCACTTTCCATGATTTAGATTAGCTGGGAGAGAGGTTCTCTCCTCTCTCTCTCTTAGGATTAGGATTTAGGACTTCTCTTAATTTTAGGAGTAACTCTCGATCCAGGTTTAATGTTTCTTTACTTTAGTTGATTATTTACTTTTGCAATTTGATTTATGAATTCTTCTATGTTCCAGATTATTTGAATTAATGTTATTTGAGGTATTCTCGTGCCAAAAGTTTGCTTTACAGTTATTTATTCATTTTAATTGCCATTTAATTTACTCACCATTAAATTACTTGTTCCTCATTCTTGAAACCCCAATTTGCAATCTCCATAGCCAATAATAAGAACATACTTCCTTGCAGTTCCTTGAGAAGACGACCCGAGGTTAAATACTCGGTTATCAATTTTAAGGGGTTTGTTACTTGTGACAACCAAAACGTTTGTAAGAAAGGTTGATTGCTTGGTTTAGTAACTATACTTACAATGAGAGTTTACTATAACCTCTAAACCATCAATCTTCAGCTCTTTCAGTATTTTAGGTACAAAAATATTATTAAAGTTTCTGTCTCTATATTTAAAAATCTCAGTTTCCAGTGTCCCTACTTTTTGGAGGTATTGAAATACTGAAATTTTTGAGACAGAGACACAAATTTAAGTGTCAGTCTCTACCTCAACAAACATAATACTGAGTTCTTGTCCCTGAGTCTCAGTTCCAGTCTCTACAAACAAACGCTACCTCAAGGTTAGTTCTTAGTTTACTTTAGTTTATGGCAATGTTCTGAAAACCGGACCGGACCGGCCGATCAAACCGATCTGACCATGAACCGATAGCTTAAGCGGTTCGATTTATTAGCAGAAATCGATGTTCTAGAAACAGGATACAAACCGCTGAACCAGTCGGTCAAACCGGACCGAGACCCGGTCGGTTTATAAGAAACGACGCCGTTTCTTTTGTTGAAAGGAAATATTATAAAAACCAGACCGGACCAGCCAGTTTGACCGGTCTAACCGTGAACCAGCAGCAATTACGGTCTGGTTTGTCCCCTAAAACCGTTTCTCTAAAAATCGGAGGAAAATCGTCGAACCGGCCGGTTGAACTGGACAGAGAACTAACCGGTTTAAAAGAAACGGCGTCGTTTTCGCCAAATTTGCTTACTTTCACTCTTGGTAGTTGGTTCTAAAGCTCATTCGTTTCTTTCTCCATTTCTCCCTCCGTTTCTTTCATTCACAGAAGCTCATCCAAAAAACCCTAGTACTGTAAGCCTACACCACCGCCGCCGCAAGGAGTGGCATACTGCCGCCGTCCGTCCGTCTATCTAGCTTCCCTCGTGCTCCAAGTCTTCAACCCCTGTTCGCTGTCACCGATCGCAGCTGCTTCCTCGAGCTCGGCGTCCGTCGTCTTTGTCTGCTCAGCCGCGCTTCCGCCGCCATTGGTTGCCGTTAACATTCGCGCCTTCGTTCAGCCGTCATCTTCGTTCGCGTTCTTCGCCGTTCAAGTTTGCTCGGCGTTCACCGTTCGCGTTCACTCGCCGTTCACCGTTCGGGTTCGCGTTCGTCTGGAAGCCATGTTGCCTTGCTTCAAACTCTGCGACCAACCCGCGCGCTCCACCTAGCCGTCGAACTGCTCTCTTTTGTCGCCGCCGTGAGTTCCCTAAACCCACCACCAGACAATACACTCACACAACACCAATACTCTGCTTGAAACTCTGCAACTTCTTATTTCTATTACAATAAGTAACTATTTGATTTGGCAGTGATTTGGATTTTTTTCATAAACTGAATTAAAGTATACAATAGTTATGTTCTCTTCTCTATCACATTGATACTAAGCTTTGAATTCTCTTATTTCGCTTCAAGTTAACCGCACTCAACATGTTTGATGAAATGCTTTAACCATATTTCGGGTTGGTTTTATCATTTCTAGCTTTTAGAAACTTAGTAAGTTGATTGCATGTGAAATTAGAATAATTGGATCTTAGTAATTAGGAAATTTTAGCTGCACAAATAGCATCTTTGTAGAAAACTTATTAGCATGATGATTCCACTTGCATTAGTGTTCTTCTGGTAAATTTTAACGGTTAGTGTGAACTTGTTAATTTGCTAATTGTTCTTGTGTTGTTGTTCTTTTGTTCTTCTGTTATTTTTATTTTATTTTTTTGTTGTTGTAATTTTCTGTTCTTGAACCTGTTTAAGTTGATAATTTGCTAAATTGTTGGGCTGCTATTGTTTTAATTTGCTAAATTGTTAGGTTTCTGTGATTTAATTTGTTGGATTTTCTATTTAGGTCTTGTTCTTGTTTATTTGCTAAATTGTTGTTGTGTATTTATTGTTGTCTTTGAGATTCTTGCTGGATATTGGTGATCATTGATTTATTATATGCTTCATGTTTTCATTGTTTTCTTCTTCTAAAGGAAAAAAATTATGTTTTCATTGTTTTGTTGATTGTTTGTTTTGTTTCAGAAATTAATTTTTTGTGATAAATGCTCAAACTCTAAATGCTGTTCTGTTGGTTTCGCAGTGTTTGTTTTGTTTCAGAAATCAATTTTTTGTTATCAATGCTCAAACTCTGAATGTTGTTCTTCTGTTTTTGTTTTGTTTCATAAATCAATATTTTGTGATCAATGCTCAAACTCTGAATGTTGTTCTGCTGTTTTTGTTGTTTCAGAAATCAATTTTTTGTGATTAATGCTCGTACTCTGAATGTTGTTCTGTTTTGTTTTAAGGCTGAGTTTAGAAGAGGTGATTGATTTCTGAGTGTTGTTTTGTTTTTGTTTTAAAGCTGTGTTGTGTTCAATTTTCATTTTGTAGGAAATTCTTTGAGGTATATAAGAATTAAGAAGGAAGACTATTTTAACAGTATTATTCTGTTGATTCTGGTATGCTACAAGCTTGAACATAGAATTGAAGAGAGAAACCCTTTATTATTTTATCATTGGCCTATTTTTGGCATTGCATATCATTGTAGTTTGTTTATTCATAGAACTAGTTGTTTATAATCCCCTTTTGAAGTAAAAAAATGCAGTAGAAGAGTGTTTAGAACCAGTTGCTTTATTCATTGAATTTTTATAGAATCAGGTGTTTATTATAAAACGGTTTTTCCGGTTGAACCA